>NC_053134.1:6351635-6539135 GCF_010015445.1 Perca fluviatilis
AAAAAAATGGAAAATATATGGTCATGTTCTTGGTACCATTGGACCATCTATTCTGAAGACAAACAACTTGGAACTTAATTAAAATGTCTGTACTTGTGATGTGTACTGCTCCGGAAATATACATTTACAATATACAGTATATACAAATTATTTGAAAAGCAAAAAGCTTTTCTCGTCTTTTTATTGCCTCCACCAAGGAGGTGATGTTTTCGGTTTGGTTTGTTTGTCAATTTTTTAAATAAGTTTTTTGTCAGCGGGATTACGGAAAAACTACTGGCCAAGGCCCAATACATTTTGGAGCGGTTTTGAATCACGGGGCGGATACACAAATCATTTTTCACTTTCGTTAACCTTACCATATTGGACATGGCCTTAGCGGAGGTCTATGCTTTCCCATTGCCCTTCTGAATCGTGTTGAGTTTTCGTAAACCTTGGGACCAATCAGGCAATCTCCCAAAATGTTTCCTCAAAGCCTTGTCTGTGAGCCAACTGGCCACTAGTCCATTCAAGAAAGCGGTTGCCTCTTTCATCTTTCATTTGTTCTGTTGTAGTGGCTTAAACACATACAGTCTACACGCCTGAAAATATGATGTAATTATTGTATTTGAATGTCGCCTGAAGTCGGTAAAACCAATAGGCATGTCCATCTCTCAGCTTCCTTTTGACCAGCGACAAGCTGTTGACACAGTGTTGTCTCATCTACTAAAAGACCCTTTAGTGTGCGCTAAGAGCAAGCTGAGAGGGGTGTAAAGGGCACTGTGTGTGTGTTTGTGTATATGTGTGTATGTAGGGGAGGTGGGGGAGTTTTGGAGAATGGGGTGATACTCAGGGTAAGTTTGTGAAGAGATGAAAGGTAATGCGGACGATCGGGCCACAGGGCTGTCACCATCCCAAACTTGGAGGGTTTGAGGAGGTGGAGGAGGGCGGGTTACATGTCGGTGGGTGAGTAAGGCAGTAGGCGGGAGGTGGAGGGGTGTCCCTGACCCATGTCTAAGTGGCGCTGCAATGTTTACTGCGAGGAAGGAAGCTGTCAACTGTGTTTGCTCCCATCTCAGCAAGACGAAGCAACTCCCCATGCATACAGAGACAGAACAGGACCAATGTGCAGTACTTTGCTGCAGACAGAAAATCAAAAGCAAAAGAATTTCTTCGACTGACTCCATTTGGTCTGCATTGGTGCGTCTGTCGGAGTATGTCGGGTCGGAGCAACGGGCCTCCCCTGCAAGGGCCCGGAGGTGATTGACAGGGCTTTCTACTTGAGGTATAGAGTTCCCCCTGTGGCTCTCCTCCAAAGGGTGACTGCATTCCTGACCAGGTCATGAACTGACCACCTTTACCACCACTGCCACCACCCCCCTACAACCACCACAAACCTCTCAAAATCCCCCCACCTGATCTGCAGAGCAACCCCAAATTTAGGCAAGCCTCGACTGCATGCTTCTCAGACAACTCTCCATGACTCAGGTCAATAAGCCGTAATTTGGTCATCATGACTAAGTTTCAGGGTTGGAACAAGTCTGTGCTTGCTTGGGCCAAAAACATTTGTAGTTATGTCAGGGCCATCACCATCATCTTAACAAAGGTTGTCAGGTTTGTCAGAACAAGTCTCTGAGTCCCAATTCCATACTGCTTACCAATTTTAACTAGGTTTTGAGTATGAAATGTGCTCATACTGAAAAAGTGACAATATTTTCTAATGCTAAGTTTGCTTGATTTTGAGTTGACACCGTCATCCCATAATGCAATGGACAAAGGAAATAGAGGGGCGACTCACAGCTGGACAAAATTTTGAACAAATTGAGGCAGAGACAGCTCCAGGAATATCTCAGAAAACAAAAAATAAAGTGTTAAATCTTTGGAAAAAACATTTTACAAACTCTTAAATGTAATTGGCAGCAGCATTCCACTTTGGGAGTTTGTTTGTATCACCAATGTTTGTAGTATCCATCATCCTGTAGTGTGCTCTGGTTAACCAACCACATTATAGTGAAGCTGTATTGCATTGTTCTGGTTTAGTCTTAAATTGGCATGAAAGTTTGTATTTCCATTGGCCTGGCAACGTGCTCAATGTCAGAACTTGGTTAGTATGTGACCACAAATATTAATAGAATTGACAACAAAATTGACATGTATTACAAGTATGACATATAGATGACAAATTAACATTTTCCAGTTTTACAACAAAAGAGCATAAATAATTGATGCAGCATAGGCCGGGATATCCTGACGTTTAATCGCTAGTATGGGTAACGCTCCAAAAGAAATCCTCCAATTCAAATTGTCATGAAACGCATTCTCAAAATCCAGCTGGTTTTCAGAGTGTTACTGTATATGCAGACTTTATATCATCTGTTTAGAAGCACTCTCTGGCACACACCTATGCTTATCTGCCCGTATATTACTACCACTTACAACTATAACATGGCATGGCAGTCCCTATAGACTTATTGTCTCTGTTTCTGTAGCTATTGTTGTGCCTGGTGGGGTGGTGAGATGGATTAATGCTTTGTTGTTGTTGTTTATTCAGTCTTTTTTTTCCTTTTCTTTTTTTTTTTCCTTTTTTACCCTGGCAATGTTTCTGAGCCCATAACCGCTTCATTTCCTTCCCTCCCCGCCACCAACCACACACACACACACACACACACACACACACACACACACACACACACACACACACACACGTAGATACACCCCAGCCCAACCCTAGCACCCTTCAGGCCTACCTCTGGGGCACAGAGTGTGATGAGCTGCGCCCATCCCTGCTGCCTGTACTCTCAATCTCTATCTCGACCCCAGCAGAAAGCCAGGGAAATTACGCGCCTTTTCCTGGAATGTGATTAGATTCCTGATGTTGGCAGCCACACATCTCTGTTTTTTAATTGGGTTCCGAGGCGCGACGAGATTAGCCTCGTGACATCATTGATGGTCTGTTTGTGGGTGTGTGTGTGTGTGTGTGTGTGTGTGTGTGTGTGTGTGTGTGTGTGTGTGTGTGTGTGGTGGCTGCTGATAAGAGATGGTAAGGGGGTGTCCGGGGTATTTGTGGTTGAATCCCCCATTCCCCAATGGATGATGCTTACTAATAGGGTATGTGAGTGTTTTTTTTCTGTACATATGTGTGTATGAACACACACACACACACACACACACACACACACACATGCATTTATTTGCTTTTGTGTGTCTGCAAGATTGCCATGTTATAGTCAGTATTATGTGCAAAACATGCACGCATTAGTCACATCTCTTTAATGTCAATCTGATAAATGTTGCTTCCATAGAAACAATACAAAAAATGTGTGTCATCACTATCATAAATCATGTTCATCTACAATATTCAATCACATCTATACTTGCCGAAAGCCAGTGTAGGCCTTACGTTACACAGCTACAATCTATAGCTGTATAATATATACCCCAATTGTGTTTTGCCTCTTATAACCAGGCCTATCATCTTGTCCTTCAGTCAAATCGCTTTACAAAATCTTGTGGATATACTGGACGGTATCAATCTCATCTACTAGCCAAACACAATAATTAACGAAGTGCTTTGGCAAATCGCAAAACAAGAACCAATTGAAACACAAATCAAAGCAGGAAATATGGCTGGATTGGGCATACCCTTAGGAAACCACCCTTCAGCAAGACCAGACAGGCCTTAACCTGGAACCAACAAGGGAAAAGAAAGCCAGGAAGTCCCAGGAACAGAAGTTCTGTGGAGGCAAAACTCAAGGAAACAAGACCATCCTTGAACGAAGCAGAGAAGCCACCGAACCAGCTGGAGAAAGTTCATAAATGAGCTATGCTGCACAAAGAGCAAAATGGGTTGAATGATAATTTAATCTCATATACTCATGTTGTAATATTCCTGGCAACATTTATAGTTGTATGCCAGCACCTGACTCCATCAAACGTGCATTGCCATACAGGCAAAAAGCTCTAAAGACAATCTAATTTAAGTTGGCTCACTTTGCCGATCAAATATTGGTAAAATGTTTGGAAAGGGCAGGCAGGTCAGGTAAACTGATAGGCCCACACATCTCCATTTGCTCCATATGAACAGTTTTTCATTGTTGCTGATTGGTAGGATTTACGAAATGGTCTAAACTCTATACACATATAACTACTGCCATCTTAGTGTTTTTATTTGAACTTTAAATGGTCTACAAGGTTTGGAATCAAAGTCTAGTTGGTTACTTAATGACAAACACGTAAAAACTAGGACTTTTTAGTCAGTTTAGTAGTTCAATATGAGCCAAAAGGGCAAATGGAAATTCTGAATCAATGAATCATGGCCAAAACTATGAAAATAAGTTCCTGATTATTTTTCAATGTTGCCTAAATTGTGCTTCACAGTGCAATACAGGGCCTGTATCAATTCATTGGAGCCATAGCTAATGAAATAATTCCCTGTCCCCACTGAAACATTTAAATTCAACTTACCTAATTCTACTTACACTGTGTACATATATATATATATATATATATATATATATATATATATATATATATATATATATATATATATATATATATATACACACTGTATATTAGATTTTGAAAGGGACAACATACACAGGTGCCATGACCACCTGGACAAAACTATTGACTGAAACTTTCACACGCAGTCAGAACTGAAGGTCATGGGCAGTGTGAATTGGGGTGGAGGAGGTGGTGGTGATGGGGGAGGGGGAGGGGGGGGGTTGTGGGTGTAAAGGTCTCCCACTCCTCACCCCCCCATTAGCTCACATCCCCTCCTCCTCGGGCCAGAGAACAATCAGCCTGGCGTCTGATACTTCCTGCCCGGCAATAATTACCCCACCTAATTAAAACTTAATTGCTGGCCTCTCCGACCGCCATCTTAAATGAGCAATGGGAGCCGGGGCGGGGGCGTAAGCCTGCTGGGATGTTTGTGTGGACGGCAAATTGGTTTATCCCTATCAGATTCCTCAGTCCCTGGCCGGCGCACGCTACTGCACCGCTCGGCTGCCCAGAAACAGAACGAAAGAGAGAAGGCTTAATGTGATGGAGGCCAGACAAGGCCTAATGAGATATACTTTTTTTTTTCTTGCTTCTTCAAACCACACTTTCATTCACAGTTTCGATTAGTTGGCTTGAAGGAGCCGGCCGAGGCCTGTCTGTGCAGGTTTTGTGGAGAGAGTGATGAAAAGTTTGCCTTATGAGAAAGGGAAAGAAAAGGCAAGAGGAGGAGGGGGCAGAAAGAGAGAGAAAGAGACAGAGATAAGGAAGTTAGGATTCGTGGCCCCACTGCAAAATCATCAGGGGTAAATGAAAGAGGAAATGCTGCGTTAATCGCTATGGATTCTCATAATTGTTACGATTAAATTTCATAATTGACTAATGGCCAGCTGCGGCTTACATTACACGCAGGATAAATACATCACATTAAACATGCAAGCTGAGAGGAGATGAGTAGAGATGGATGGATAGATAGGACAGGATGGATAGATGGACATGCACACCAGGCTTTATAGGCCTGCGAGGAGTGAGCAACTCACGGATAAAAAGCTGCAGGGAGCTTGGCAGGACATGAGTGAGAGCAACAAAGGTAAAAGTTGTGAGTGTGATGGAGAGAGCGGAAAAAAAAAAAAATTGGTGTGGAGATAGAGGAAGCGATAAAAAGCTTGGGGAGAGAAAAAGATGGAGATGTGGAAGGAGAGGGAATATTCATGGCCCCCGGGTGGTATTAGGCCGGGTGCCAGGGTGTGTGTTTTTTCTGTGTGTGTGCTCTCCGTCACACTCCCCTCTTCCTATGAACTCCGATTTCCCTAAACCCCATCTCTCGCTCTTGCCATCCTTCACTCTTGAACTCTCTCCGCTTTTGCCTCCCTTTCTTCATCTCCATCCCAGGGAAACAAGCGAAAGGCAGGTTGTGATGAGCAGATAGCGGGGGGCGACAAAAGGAGGGGAGGCAGCAGCGGGGGGAGGTGGAGGTATGGAGGGAGAGTGAAAGTTGGAGGGTGATTAGAGAGAGATGACAGGTGACATCCATAAAGGGATTACGAAGCGGGCCTCAAAGACAGGGCCCTAATCCTGGCTTTGTACAGGCACAGATAAACAGCTCCACTGATGGCTTGCTCTCTTAAAAAGTGAACATGAGCTACACAAATAACTTCCTAATTCCCCCTTTGTAGAAGTGAGTGCACGCTACAACACAAATAAGTTCCCTAATTCTTCCTTTGTACAAGTGAGCCCAAGAAGCACAAAATAACTTGCTCTAGAGGTGTTTGTGAACAGGATGCTCTATAAGAGGCAAGAGTGAATGTGGGTGTTTGTGTGTTTTGGGGGCACGGAGTGTAGATATGTGTCTTGGAAATATGCGATTGTACTTGGTAGCATGTTGTTGTGACTTTTGAAAGGTTTACAAACTTGCATTGAACAGAAATGCCTAGGAATGAGAAATAAAGGAATGGAATAATAATTCAAGTGTTTGGAAACGCGCGCACACACATACACACACACACACACACACACACACACAAACTCAGTTGTCGGTTTGTGGTCTAATTAAGCGTTACATTAAAGACAGGGAGTGAGTCAAACGTGCGCACACACCCACCACACACACCTGTGCTGCTCAGACAGGAAAGACCACCAACTGAAAGTCTGGTTTCCCGTGTGTGTGTGTATTTGTGCGCAGCCTGTGTTTTACCAACAATCCCAAGAGGTGGCTTAGTTAATGTCTAGTTCAACACACACATATTGCTTCTAGCTTCTCACACAGTTTGAACCTAAATAATTCAGTCAATATATCATTTTTATATCATTGTCAAATGAACGTTCTTGGTTGATTACCATACACAAAGTGGAAGCGTCTCTCTCCCGCCATTGGTGGTAAAATGTTTGTGTTCCTCAAAATTAAAACCACATTTCCCATGAAGCTTCCTGTGACAAACAGCACTCTTAGGTGAGGAGTTTGATTCTTTAACACATTAATTTTCATCTTGGCCTTGAAGAACTCAGCTTTTCAGACGCAAATACAGTAAGTGATGCAGGGAAAAAAGAAGGTTTTTCCAGCCTAGTAAAACCTCTGTGGCACAAAGTGACAAATGTAGGATAAAGACTTCATGGCCTTGTAGTGTACTAACATGCTAACATTGCATATTAAGTGTTATGTCAAAAAGCTAACTGTAGCCTCGTAGTAGTGTGTGAGACTGTAAACATGTATGAAGAATATGGATCCGGAAGGACATTGAGCACCATCTACACCATGGAGACAAACACACCATAGGCAAAGCTTTAGACCACCGTTCACACAGATAGGATAACATGCGGTGAGAGAGAGAGACACAAGAGAAGAGGCTGAATCTCTTGGAGGATGAATATCCAGATCCAAAACATCTGGAATGAGGCACCGACAGCCAAGGGAGAGGGGGGAGGAGGGGTCCCCAGGACGGCGGATGGTCCAGCACAGAGAAGCCTGAGTGAAAAGAGAGGAGTAAATGGGGAGAGAGGGATAGAGACGCAGCGTGGACGCTCATGTGCTTCTGGGACAACAAACGGAGGTTTAGAGAGATGCAGTGGTTTTTCCAGAAAGTTTCCAGTTATTTTCATCGGCAGGACAAACACGGACTGAATAGCAGTGCTTTTTTTTTCCAGGAAGGGGAAAACGGCTGTTTTCAGCCGGTCAGCTGCAGAAAGAAGGCCACTTATCAACAAAACCAAATCCCTGCTCTCTACAATAAATCATCATTACCCCTCAGCGGTAAGAGACCAGAGACGATTAGTTTATATCCACGACCTTCCACTTCCGGGATTGCTCCATTACTATTATTGCTTCCGTTTTCTTTGTGTTGGTATTTTAAAGTCTGGTCAAATTCTGAGGACTCTGGTTAACTGCTCCTCAGATCTCTGCAGGGTAAATCCAGACAGCTAGCTAGACTATCTGTCCAATCTGAGTTTACTGTTGCACGACTAAAACAACTTTTGTTCCACCAAAAACAAGTTCCTTCCAGAGGCTATTTTGCAGCGGCACCGTGGCTCCGTGCGGCACTTAGCTCCGCCCATGACAATTGTCATTGGTTTAAAGAAATGCCAATAAACCAGAGCACGTTTCTCTCCCATGCCGGGTTGCTGTGTGGACTAGCCAGACTAGCTCCTCCGCAGCGCTGTGGAGGAAGGTCTGGCAATGCGAGACTAAGAGACGATTAATCAATGCTGACTCATCTTTCCGGCAACTGTCCTGTCCAGGACTGCTATCAGGCCTTTGGATGAGGCTATCTAGACAGCTTGTGACATATAAAGTAACTGACAGACACGTGTCTCCAGAAGACCAGTGTTGGGGACTTTTAAAAAGTAGTGTTTGCTCGTTACTCGTTACTTCTTAAAAAAGTAATCTGTTACTTTACTTAGTTACCCCCTATGGAAAGTTACTTTTTACGTTACTCGTTACTGTTACGTTACTTTTAAAAGCAGGCGTCTCTAGCAGAGACTGAAGTTAATTATACAGAAACTATCTTTGACCATAAAGCCAATCTCTGGTTTATCAGTCAAGTGTCTGAACTCCACTGCAGACTGGATTCTCTACTCACAGAGTGACGGCTGATTCATTATGAACGAGTCCAGCGCGGGTTGAATGCACATCGGCAGGTCATCGGCGTTACACGGTGTTAGCGTATGTAATGTCTGTATCGACTTGTACCGGTCGCGCAGCCACGATGGTCCGTGCATTGTCGCAGACACATGCAGCCTCTTTTCTGGAAATCCTTGCGTGTCAGTGCGACCGACACAAGTCCACAGCGGTCCGCTGCGTTATGCCTACGTATGAGGCCATCACCACCGTCAGCTTTGTGTCTGCCTGGCTCAGAAAACGCTCTCAAAAGTTAGCTTTGGCTGCTTCTCACTTGCCATGATTGCTCTGCTACCAGCCTGTGTCACGTAGGCATACCATGTGGAGCTTGGGAGAAGGCAGTGTCGCTGTCAAATCTGTCCATGGGGAAAGTAGCGTTGCGCCGAATTGAAAAAGGAGCTATGTTTCGTTACCAAATTTTCAGTAGTAGCGCATTACATAACTTTTTACCCGAAGAAAAGTAGTTAAGTTACTGTAACAGTTACACCCTACACTGCAGAAGACACACCCTAGCTGCAAAGGCGGAAATAACGCTAAGATTGTTTCGAAATTTAAAAAAAACTAGCAAGTCTAATATGATACGGACCCAGATCAGAGAGAGTAGCAGGATAGATGAGAAGCAGAGTGAAGGAAATAAAACAGAAAATCGAGGAGGGAGAGAGTAGACTGCGGTTGTCGATTTCACGTAAATCACAATAAGGCGGACTATAAGCAGTCCAGTACAACTCCAGTTTATTATGCACTTGACACATTTGTCTTGTTCACAGGCACTGTAACAGTGGTTGCTGAACGTTAAAAGTATGTGTTACGCTTTCACAAAACCCACTCATATTTCCCCGCCTGTGAAGGATTCTAACAACCACAGGGTCGGACCCACTTTCGTTAACAGATAGCGTTTTGATTACAACCCATCAGACTGGCTGTGATAGCTGCGTTGGCTCCCTCTGGCCTTCTCTTTCTTCCTTTAAATATGCACGGTCAAATCTCTATCTGCTATTTCACACTTTCCCTTTCATCACCCTCCATTACCTGGTAATGAATAGATCCTTGCTCTTTCTTCTTTCCCCTTTCAGTTAACTTCATGCAAATGTGGCTGTAGTCTCTCCGCCACCGACACATCGGCAGTTTTGTGAGGTATATAAAAGTAAAGGAGAGCAGAACGGGAGGTCTGGCTAATGACTTCATTTTCTCTTTCATGGCGCTTTCAGTGCGTCGGCAGCGGGATTCCTCCCCTAAAGCACCGAGTTGGTGACACAGATACTATAATATGAAACGCACAGGCTAAAAGAAGCATGAGTAGATGCGTGGGATTGATGCAGAAACGGGTCAAGCGTTGATTGTACGGCTATGTTGGGGATTTTTAAATGCATTGATACTGAGAGAAGTTGAGTGTGGGTGTGACCAGGGAATAGGAGAAAAATAAGCAAACAGCGGCTACAAATGCTCGCAGACACATACACACCCACATCTCTGTCACTCCCGTGTTACACACTCGTACACACACCTCAGCCCCCTCTAATAATCCACTAATCCTGTTTATCATCAGCCAGCTCTTCTTAGTGCGAGCGATACATGAGAGAAATCACACTCACAAACACACTCCAATGTGCAGAGCCGAGATACATACATATAAATACACACATCTCTATTTCTTGATTTCTTCCTCAATCTTCACTCCGTTTTGCTATTTTGCTCTGCGCTCTGTTATGCATCGGCTATGCAGTTACACATCACAATCCCACATCAATGCCCAGCCTCTCAGAAATAGGAGTGTTTGCGTCTTGCTTCTGTCTGAAGAGTTTCACTAAGCTGTGGAGAGCTCACATCTTCACCCCCCCTCATTGCTTTTTAACTCCACATGCACAGAAATTGAGATACTTCCTTTTAGGACGTTGCAAGTAAATTTGGCCTTAAACTACAGCTGAACTTTTTCTTCCTTCCTAAGGAAAAAGCACATTTTCTACAATATCCCAGTCTGAAAATAGGAATATAAGGTATAATCACAGATGATCCTGCCTTGGCTACCTAAGAAGGCAATAAATCTATAATTTTTATATTTCTCTTTTGGGATACTGATTCTAGTAAGGGCTAAGTAAGTTGTAAATATAGCCTTAATCGCCGGTTCTCATTTTATAAGGTAATCTTCAGCGCTTAAGGGGTCATTGGAGGAATTGCTATTTGGTTGTTGAGAAGTACAGAGCAGGTTTACTGAAGCCTAGTATTGTGTAACTCTTGCACGGCATATATTTGAAGGGAAAAAGAGAGTGGGGAGGCGGGTGAGGAGGACAAGGATAGAGGAGGGAAACGCCTCAGTTTCACAAAGGCAAAAAGTAGCTCAACGCGGCAGGATTCTGTTATGGCGACGGCTCTCTGCAAGTTTCAGCTTCGTGACCCACAGAACTTTAAAGAGGCGCAGGCAGAGAGTTTGGTTTGACACCTGAAACAAAACACCATGTCAAATGTCTGAGCTAAAGTGCTAAGCCAGTGTTTTTTTCCGCGTGCAATGATGCGTGGCAGTGAGAAAAAGTTTTGAGGAGCTAATAACCGCCATGCGGGCTCTTGCACAGGTATGGAAATTCTTCAGAACTATTGAAAATAAATTCAAACTCAATGCATAAAGGTTTTGGAAACTACAGACGTAATAGTGTGGAGAAATATGCACAATAACCAAACATATTTCAGAGCTTACAATGGCAAAGTTTGCATGCGGATGTTCATCAAGCAAAATGATTTCCATGCTAACCATCTAAGTTTAGCATTAGCATGCTAACATTTGCTAATTTGCACTGTGCACATCTGAGGCTGATGGGAATGTCATTAGCGTTGCAGGGATTTGGACGTAAATCAAAGTTTAACATTTGACCTGCTGGTGGCTTTAAAGTGTTCATATTATGCTTTTTAGCTTTTTCCCTTTCCTTTATTGTGTTATGTATCTTTTTGTGCACTTTATAGGTTTATAAAGTGAAAAAGCCCAAAGTCCAATCCAATTTAATTTATAGTATCAAATCATAAGAGTTCTCTCGAGACATTTTACAGATAGAGTAGGTCTAGACCACACTCTATGATTTACAAAGCCCCAACAATTCCAGTAATTCCCTCAAGAGCAAGCATTAGCAGTGGCTGTTGCAACAGTGGCGAGGAAAAACTCCCTTTTTAGGAAGAAACCTCGGCAGACCCAGACTCTTGGTAGGCGGCGTCTGACGGGGCCGGTTGGGGGTGTGATGAACAGTGGCAATAATAGTCATAATAAAGATAATGGAACAATGACTACAATGGTAGTTGTAGTAGTTCATGTCATAGCAGGGCACAGCAGGGCGTTACAGGATGTAGCGTGGCACAGCAGAGCGTGGGTGGATGCAGTGGACGCGGCACGACGCAGCAGGACGCAGCCGGACACCCCAAAGGGACTTACCATCTCCAACAGAAAACACTGTTCACAAACTGCTCCAAACAGCTCTATTGTAGTCCAGCCTTTACTTCAGAGACGAACGTGCATCACTTTGTAACACACGTTATAATGCTCGCCTAGCTGCTAGCGTAGCACGCCCTCATACTCTTCTTCTGACTGGCTAGTAGTCCTTACCTGGCTACTGCGCATGTGCAACTCCCAACAAAGATGGTACAGAAGTGAGATGTCTCACTCTGTAGCTAAAACAGAGAGCTCTACACACAGGGTGAAAAGAGGAGCTGCAGAAATGTGCAGTACAACAAAAATATGGTGTTTTCTGAAAATTAAACCATGTAAACCTATTCTGATATAACCTCTAAATACAAGTATGAACCTGAAAATGAGCATAATATGACCAATTTAAGTTACGGGATCACCAAATATATTACAATTCATCCTGAGGGTAGCATGTCTGTACCAAATCTCATATGTAAAACACTAAAAATTGAAAATATCTAGTGGAAAGGTCTGGGGATCAAGTCAGTATGATTCATCCTCTGGGGACCATGAGCATTGTCTTATGGTTGTTAAGATATTTCTGGAACAAAGTAGTGCGCTGACCAGCCACTCTTGACATCGACCAAATATTTCACTCTAGTTACAAAGCTGCACACAGAAAAGTATGACTCTTTGAAATGATGTGTGCAAGTCTTTACGGAGTCATTTACACCAAGTCCCTGTAAGATTTTCCACGATTAACATATCTGCACTCGGTTCCGCCCCTATCTAATTAATGTGAGTGATGGCTTGGCAGCGGGTGAGCTGTTTAGCCACTTATCTGTTGCCACCATCAACACCTACGTTATGACCAATTACATCCACAACTAGACCAGGGTAGATGGAGGTGGTGATAGAACTGCCTGCGGACCCTTCGAGCATTTGCAAAGAATGAACAGCATCGGCTTCAATTCCGATGTTTCTGTTGTAATGTGTTTTCTCTTAAAAAGTGGGACACTTTGATGTCAGTCCAAGTGTGCTTAGAGGCCACAGAGGCCTCGGGGAAGCACAGAGGTCTGGTCACTTAGGGCTACTTTTAAACACCGGGGGGCCGTTCCATTTCCTGAGTTCAGGAAGCTCACTTTTAAGGAAGCTCCGTGGGTTCGATTTCTCTCATTTCCTCCTCTGACACCATTCCTGGTTGGAGTGCAGGAATGCAGGCTGGGGAAGCATCTCGGCGGCATCCTGTGGACTGTTTCTTGACTCCGAGAAATAAGACATCAGCACAGCGGTGTAGGATGGATTCATTTATTGCGGCTGGAACCTTGAGGTGAGACGCAAAGTGCCCCACAATCAGCATGTGTGCTCAGCCGCAATTATGCTTCTGAGATACTTTCTAAACTTTAATAAGTGAAAAAGAGAAGGCAATACGGTGTTAAATACAGCACATGGACCATCTAAGCTGACATAACCCTATTATACACACATACACAAACTGTCGCATACACATTCTCGGACACACACATGCACACACACACAGTAATTTCCTCAGATGGCCTGTAATCTTGCAGGCCTCCATCTCGGCGGCTTAGCCCAGTGGACTGGGGCAGCCGCTGCCAGCTTTCTACCCAGGGCGGGGGGCCCGGAGGGGGGTTACAGGGGAGCCGCAGGGCCTGGAGGAGCCCCACATGGATTGTATTTGGGAGCCTGAGGCATGAAATGGAATAGGTTTAATCTGTTATCACCTGCAGGGGAGCGTCAGGGCCAGCCACTGACAGATAGAGCAGTTAAGGTGGTGGTGGGATGGAGGGGGGGGGGGGTCGCAGCACCTCAGTCCCCGCTGGTAAATGAAATATCAGCCACTACAGGCGGAGAGTGATATTAGTTTAATTTCTCCAAAGCTCACCTCTTCTGCCTCCCTGCCTGCCTCTCACCCGCGCTCTCTCTCTCTCTCTCTCCCCCATATTCAAGATTCAACAGTCAACTTGTGAGAGATTCAGCTTTGCCACATGAACCATATTAATGCTGGGAATTTGTCTTTTTGTCCACAGCATGTCAATTTCTTAGAGGTATCTTTGTGATATAAAATCTCTTTTTAAAAGCCCACTTATTCATCTGCTTTTTTTAATCATAATACATTTTATTTAAAGACGCCTTTCTCGGCAATCAAGGACACCGTACAGGGATACACAAGACATTCAAAAGCAGCAAAAACAACAGAAAGAGGCAGAGCAATTGAGATCAAGTGGAATAGTCCGTTTTAAACAGATGTGTTTTGAGTTGCAATTTGAAATGAGTGGGAATGGGGGAATGAATCGATGTTTAATCTACATCTCCTCCCAGTGTTGTAGTACTCCAGACTGGTCTTGGTCTCAGGAGAACTTTTTGAAGGTCTTGGCTCGCGTCTTGTCTCGGTCTCAGATAAAGAGGATTTTCTTTCAAGACCACAACAGCAGGGATATCACTAAATTGTCTGATTTATGTGTTAACATCATTACTTTGATTGGATGTAAAATGTCCTGCTTCAAATGAAACCAATAACTTGACTCATTTCTAATTTGAAATTTGGAACTGTTAATCCCCTCTCCCCGCCCCTTAACACACACTCCCCAAGAAAGTGAATTCTGGCTGTCTGGGAGATGTCAGCCAATCCTCTGTAATAAAATATGGATAAGGAGTTTATTTTCTAAAACAACATCTAAAAAGAAAACGAATATTAGCTATACATATTAGCTAGTTGTGTATATTCTGTATCTTATGGCAATAAAAGAGGTCAATGAAAAAGAATCTTAATTTGTTTTCTGTGGGTTTTTTGGAGGAGTGTCTATGATTAGCATTTTCCACATTTTATGGTGTCATGCAGTGTTGGACTCGCACTGGTCTGGTCTTGGTCTTGACTCGTTCTCAGCCCCTCAAAGTCTTGATCTTGTCTCGGTCTCGATACACTCTGGTCTTGGTGATGACTTAGTCTCGGTTTAGGTCTCTTCTAGGGCTGCACAATATATCTTTTTTTTTTTTTTTAATCGTCATCGCAATATCAACTGGCGCAATAACCATATCGCTAAAGGTTGTGAAATATCACGAAAGGCACTGAGTTTTTTTTTGTCAGTTGATAGAAAATATCAGTAGAAAACTGCACTTTAAAATGTAACGGCCACTTGTTTTTAGAGCTGACTTTCATATCCAATTCAATGTTCAATTTGTTCAACAAAAGAATGTTGGAAACAATTTCCTTTTATTTATTTTAAATTCAACAAGCAGTTTGTTGTATTTTAACAGAATACTGAAAGCAGCAGAACTGAATACACTTTAATATCTTGTTTTATTTATCGCAAGTAATATCATTATCGGGATATTCAACAGCGCTATGGCATATGGCATATTTTCTTCATATCGTGCCGCCCTAGTCTCCTCCTTTGTGATTACATGTTTTGCAGTTTCGACCTTTTGTCAAATACACTTATTTGCTTTCTATATTATTATTATATCAATACCACTCTCTTACCTGTCCATTTAAGCTGTAAAAAAGAGAAGAAGCATAAAGACTGGAAACGGGGGGGGGGGATAGCTAGCCTGGTTGAACTGGTCGCAACTGGTAGATACAACATGCACATAATATTCCAGTTTTTGCCCTTATTCCCAAAAAGACGATGTTCCGACCAAGCTGTATGCATGGCTAATAAAAGTAAGTTTTCCACTAATATTCCCGTTTACAGGTAGCCGTGCAAAACATAATACCGGCATATCCCACATGTTTTAATCGGGAAAATGCTATATTCGGAAAAAGGCCTTAATCGGAATATCCAACCGGAATATGCTGTTTACATGACCTGTATCAAATTCAGAATATTGTCATATTCTGAATAATAGTGGAATATTGGTGTCAATGTAAACATACTGAGTGATGAGGGGTCACAAGTAGACATTGCTTTATTTTAAGGGGTCACAAAGTCCACCATATTTAAGTTTTGAGCATCCTGTAGTAACCCCCTGAAGAAAGCACTTCAGACTCCCAGAGGTGGGAGTAAGTCACACATTTTCAAGTCTCAAGTCTTAACCTTCAAGTCGCAAGCAAGTCTTAAGTCACTGTGGAGAGAATCAAGCAAGCCAAGTCGAGTCCCTGCTATACGTCAAGCAAGTCACAAGTCAAGTCATACAAAAAATGGCTGTTAACGTTAGCTAAAAGACACATTCACCTACCGGTGTTTGTGTTGCTTGAAATGACGGATGAAGTTAGATGTTGTGGTTCTCTTGTCCTTAATTGTTTTTGTTTTTTTTACAAAGAGCATAGACTACAAACTCCTTGAATCCGAATTTCACAATTTTGGGCATAATCCCTTCCATAACTTGGCAGGGTGGTGCGTATAGCAGGAAGATGTTGCGAAAACAAGACGTAACTTCTCAATACCTTGAAAAAAAGTATACGGCCTGGCTATTACGTTAATAAAAAGTCAAGTTCTTTCAAGTCATCTGTCTCAAGTCAAAGTCAAGTCTCAAGTCCTGACTACCAAGTCAAAGTCAAGTCGAGTCATTTATCAGTGTAAGTCAAGGAAGTCTTGAGTCCTCAAATTGGCGACTCGAGTCAAGTCGTGCGACTCGAGTCCCCCACCTCTGCAGACTCCTCTTGAAGTGGGTGATGAGAACATTTAAGAATGAGGTGAAGAAAATGTTAAACAGCAATCACAGTAGGTACATTATAGAGTCTTTTAAAGCCAGCAGCTGGTATTTTTCTTTCATGGATCTCTCCCCTGCATCAACTGATCTGCTCAACGCAGGTTTGAGAGAAATACGATTAACTTGTAGTAGTTTGACGACGCTGACATCTCGACCACAACTTCCTGTGAAGGGGGGAGAAAGAGAGAGTGAGAGAGAGAGAGAGGTCTGGTCTGGGGGCGTTGGAGAGGTTGAAGGGAGGCAGCGTTTTTTGAAAGCTGCTTTCACACTCCTTGAAGTGGCTCACCGTCTCTGCTACTGTACTGAGAAGAAGAAATGAAGGGTAGGAGTGGGTGAAGGTTATGAGGTAGAAATCGACGACCGGGGGAGGGATAAAATGTTGGGAAATTGTGGCATAATAACCAGCGGTGGAATGTAACTAAGTACATTTGCTCAAGTACTGTACTTAAGTACAAATTTGAGCTACAGTACTTGTACTTTACTTGTCCATTCTTCTCATGCCACTTTCTACTTCTGCTCCGCTACATTTCAGAGACAAATATTGTACTTTTTACTCCACTACATTAATCTCACAGTTTTAGTTACTTTACAAATTAAGATGTTTGCGCACAAAACACATGTAGTTTTCTAAATTCATAAATTAAACTACCCAACAATATAATGGCCTAAAAAGTCCATCTGAAATGATGAGCCGATTAAACACTTAGTTGATTGACGGAACTGTTTTGATCGTTTCCAGTTTCTAAAATGGGAGGACTTTTCGGCATTGAGTATTTTTTACTTTCATTACTTTAAGTTCATTATCCTGATGATACTTAAGTAACATTTTCAATGCAGCAATTTTACTTGTAACAGAGTATTTTTACAGTGTGGTATTGGTACTCTTACTTAAAGCATAACTCTCCCCAAAATGCAACTTAGGGTCTTTTTGTGAAAGTACCAGAGTCAAACTTTCATTTAAAAGCATAATTAGGACGGAAGCGCCACTTTTAAGATTGACCGTGTTTTCGGTCAAATGGCCTTTTGAATGGGAGAGCTAGGGGCACTACTATGATAGCATCAAAATCACTATTTTTAAAACACTAAGAAGGCTAGACACAACGTGAAACCCCAGCATTGAGAACATTGGCTGTGTACCCAGAGTTTACTAAAAAAGGTTTTGAACGACTCACTTTAGCAGTTGGTTTTTCCGCTCGCCGCCATCTTGCCAGCCAAAAAGAGTCAATCTCTGAATGCGAATGAACGGACTCCATAGGAGGAAATGTCATTCTTAAATGACGCTCCTTTTTCAACCACAAGGTCAATATTGTTTTTCACTAGCGACAAAACAACGAATTATCCGTGCATTTATATGGAACTAAGCTTTAGGAGCTTTCCATCTTTACTCTCCTCCCTGTTATGTTATGTTATCGAATCTTTTTGGCTGGCAAGATGGCCGCGAGCGTAAAAACCAACAGCTAAAGTGAGTTGTTCAAAACCTTTCGTTTTAGTAAACTCTGTGTACACAACCAATGTTCTCAATGCTGGAGTCCATGTGTATAGCCCCTGGTCATACTTGGAGCAAAGTTTCATGTTGTGTCGAACCTTCTTAGCGTTTTAAAAATAGCGATTTTGATGCTATCGTAGTAGTGCCCATTTGACCGAAAACGACAATACGGTCAATCTTAAAAGTGGCGTTTCCGTCCTAATTGAGCTTTTAAACGAAAGTTTGACTCTACTGGGTACATTCACAAAAAGACCCTAGGTTGCATTTTGGCGAGAGTTAGGCTTTAAGTAAAGGATCTGAATACTTCTTCCACCACTGTATAATAACTACCCTTAATAGAGGAAGCTTCATCTCCTGTCACATTCACCTCAGCGTGAGTCTGCTACAGAATTTAGGATGTTATTGCTCTATTTTTCCTCCGCAAGACAATAAACCACAAACCTCCTTAATAATGTATTCTATATAGAAGGTAATGTTGTGTTGCTGTGGCTGTTTGTTGTGTTGCTGTGGCTTTTTGCATGTTATGGAAAAATACTGTGCAGCCTGGCAGATTGCACCACTGGAAGTGGCGTATTCACTCCTTTTTTTTCAAATTTCTTTTTTTCGAGGCAAGTCATTTTTCATGTTTAAGCTGACATAGCTCTAAAAATAGGTGTGGTTGGGAGGTTGATATTCTCACCTACACATATTTACAAACTCCTACTCCTCACACACATACACACACAGATACAGTATATTCACACACTCTGCTCCACTTTGCCGACAGCCCACGCTAACACAAACAGATGTGCCACACCAGACAGAAAATATTCCATTTCACACATTTTTGCTTGAGTTTATTGTCGCGGAGTATCACCAGGAGGCCTTTTAAAGGTTCATGACACCCAAATAAAGTCCGTTGCTCACTCAAGTCAGGGTGAAAAAAATACACTCGGCTGCAGAACGTGCCAAACAGCAATACAAAATCCACACAGAGTCCACGCAGTATGTGCTGTCAGTAGCACAATAGGAAGCAGTGGTCAACCAGTGCTTGGCAGGTGTGAATACCCCCCCACCCCAGCACGCACACCAGCGTCACTCTGATATATTTACCAGCTCTCATGAAGAGGGAAAAGCAGCAGAGAACATGCCCCCCACGCCCCAGTCCCCGCATTGCTATCCGGCGACAAGCACAGCAGGTCCACTATTGTCATTGCAATCAAGCATCCCCAGACAACTATCACAAGTAACTAATTACAGGAGGTTTTCAAACAAGGCTCCTCCAACACCAGCGCCAACCGCACTGCATATTTTGGCATGTGTCACTGTGTACCTGTCAATCAGTGCAAACAGCTGCAGATTCTGGGGGAGGGGGAACACGGAACTATGAAAATACTGCATAATCAACTCTAATGCGAGTTTCTTCCTGTATGACAACTTCCATTGAAATTCCCTTGGGTTAACTATTTATTTTTGTTAGCACAGAAACAATTCCGTGGAGCATTGTTTCTCATGTGTCACGCAGCAGTGATGACACGGGAGTGACACATCTTGCTCAACGGCTGTCTAATGCATTGTAAATGAACCACGGGCGAAGGGAGTGAGGAGGACAGGTAATGATGACAGGAAGGGGGGGCGGGCGGGCGTGTGGGTTATGGAGGGCAAGGTTGGCCATACTGTGTGACATACTGTAGCTAGGTAAATGGGTGACTAGTGTTACAGTAGCATGATGCCGTATCAACTCTCACGCTATCTCCATCCAGATCGTATGAGGAAACCCCGACCAAGAACAACCAGATTAGTCAGTAATCAGATGCGATGCGATACTCGGTGCACTCCACTGAGGAGCCAGAATGCAGACATGTTGGTTGAATAGAGGCAAAAATGTAGGAGCAGGTAGACCGACCGTGGCATTCAGCCATACAGAAGGATCTGCCTCTGTGGTGACAAAGGTTGCGAAAAGCCAAACACAATCTACATACCACAAGAGTACTTCTATAGTCAATGTAGTTTAAATACATTATTGTCATTGCATTGTGAAAACCATCTCCAAAGCATCATCATGATTAAAAAAACAGGTCTGTTTTCAGCTTTGGGACAACGCATTTTTTTATATAATACAGTGGTTTTAATTGGTTTATTTAGCTGAAGAAGTAGGAGAATTTTCTCAACCCAAGAAGGAAAACTTATTTCTTCAGTTTATCATTATACCCAATTTTCATTGGGGAGCTTCTTTTGCCAATTTTGCAAAGGATATGTAGATGTTCACCCAACTTGAGCCACCCTTACAGCTCACGGTTGTTAATCGTCATCCTTTTTTCGCCCAAAAATACCCACATTTAACCTGATTTCCACCCAGATGTTATGTCCCAGTGCATTTAAGAGTCATATCCTGTTACCAATAGACAACTATAATTGCATTTTACAGGAAACACTCATCCTCTGAGTCAGAAGTGAATATAAAAATAACACCAGAAAAAAAGAAAACCTAAGACTACCATTTCTGGTATTGTATTTTTTTTTAATCTGGCATCCTACCTTTTTAATTCAAATTTCAAATTATGACTACATTCTCATTTTCTTCTGCTACTACTGACTCTAAAAGTGGTTTATTATTAAAGGTCCCATGTCATGCTCATTTTTAGGTTCATACTTGTATTTTGGATTTCTACTAGAATATGTTTACATGTGTTAATGTTCAAAAAACACATTATTACTGTCATACCTGTATTTCACCCTCTGTCTGAAAAGCTCCATTTAAGCGCCTGCCTCTTTAAGGCCTCCTGAAAAAGCCCATCATTGCAGCCGGGGAATAACTGTAACGACACTTACTACCTATATATAGTATTGTTACATCACAACCGTACAAAATTCCTGACGAATCGATTAAAGGCACAGTTTCTGAATACGGGCTGTGTGCATTTCTCTGTGGATTGCAGATAGTATTATGGCATATTCCTGAAAAGTACATGTATACAGTAACTTACGCTGTTCTCCAGTGTATTTACTAAAAGTGTGAGTCTGTGTTTAAAATGCCCCAGTAAGTGTACTATAGGTTCATGAACATACCAATCTACATGGCAGTTTGGCACCCTCACCAAAGATTTGCACCAGGACCTCTATGTGTAAACAAATATCTTCCTCGTCTTGTTTCTTGTATGTAGTTCCTGCAGTTAGTTCTTCATTCTTTTAAAAGCAAAACACTATGTTACCACTTCCTTGATGCTGTTCCAAGTGCTACGCTTGGCGGAGGCAAAATGCCACAGAGTGATTAATGTCCCCATTACCCTCGCCATGACATCATGACAACAGTTGCAGGGTATGGACTGGTGTGTGACATGCAAAGCAGCAGAGCCCGGACCTCGAGACAGACATGTACAGTCGCAGAAATGGATTGTGCACTGACGGACCTGCTACATGCACGTGTTCGCACATAATCTGTACCCCACTGAGGCTCAGTGGGGTAAGAATGAGAAGGAAAACACTAATGTGTGTGTGTGTGTGTTTTGTGTGTGTGTGTGTGTGTGTGTGTGTGTAACTCCACTCTGCTCTGCTTCCTTATTTTGTGTCTGTGTGTGTCTGTGTGACAGCTCAGCGATGAGGGCAGGCTGCTGACGAGAGTCTTTCTCAGCAACTCTCTTGTTTGGAGTGTAAACATGTCAGAAAGGGTGAGAAAGCCTCCGTGTGCACGACAGCGACGGGCTCCATTGTTTTGGTTCTCAGGGTAATAATAGCTGATGATGAGCCAGGTTAACTTTAGCCGGTTTGCGGGGCGTGCAGGTGGTTGGCCAGAGCAAGACACACTGGGGGTTGTCTTTTCAAAGTAGGCTTTCTGCCACTTCTCAGAAATGAACAAATGACAAAAAAACACACACTTTGCTAAAGGACTTTCCACAAGCATCAATCAAAATGAATGCCACATTTTCCAGCACCAAACCGAGATGGGGGTGATTCAAGATAAGATGATGTGCTTTTACGCCTGAAATATTAGTTGCATTCGAGGAAAATTAGAAGAAATAAACACGCAAAGAACTCCCTGAAAGCAACACCAATTGATAAGGCCTCACTCTGCTACCCCTACTCTATATCAAGCCCATCAAACCACTATAAACGGTCACTATATATAATTATAGAACGACATAATCTCATTATGTCATGGTACATTACTAAACCTCGTTAGCCCATTAGCTCCTAGCGGCCGTAGTGATTAGTCATGGAAGGCCCCGCCCTTTCCTGTACTCCCACTCACTCGGAGAGGAAGCAGGAAGCCGCTCGTGTGTCACTCATCCCCAGACAGGAAGTGCCTGGGAGATGGCCACTCTTTAATGCTGCAATTATTGTAACTATTGTTTGGATTGATAATCACGCTCATTACAGAGAAATGGTGGGCAGTGGGGGAGGAAGGAAGGAAGTCGGGAAGCTCTCAGGCTACATGTTTGAGGCCACGGTTTGTTCCGCGGAGGTCTGATGGACGGACGGGGTGAAGGGAGGGAACGCGGAGCTCCGGAGGGATGTGTTGCCGCCCGGGTGCATGGGAAAGCTTGTTTGTTCGAAGAGTTTGCATTTGATCTGGGTTTCTCGGAGTAATTATCTGGGCCGGTGCTTCCAGGGAGAGGAGCGATTTACACGAGCTAGGGGTCAGGATAGGACAACTCTCAGGCGGACTGCAGAGAAACTATATTCTCAGACAAAAGCAGACAAAAAGAGAATATTCAGTCGTAAACACTGCATTTCTTTACTCCACTACGCGCATGTGACAGCTGTAGTTGCTGATTGATTTACAGATTTGGACTGTACAGTAGGAGATAAGGTCCTAAAGTGTCAGCTTTTAAAGAAGTCTGGAAAAAAAAACTGCTCAATATCACAGTGACTTTTTGACCTTTCTCAACCTGTACCTTTCTCTATCTTCCTTTCTTCCTTCTTGTCTCCCATCATACAGTATTTTCTTCCTTCTGCTCTTCTTTCCGTCTTTCTTCACTTGTTTCTTTTCTACTTTGCAGAGGTTTTTAGCAGACAGTGAAATTAAGCCCTGCTCTTCTTTACAAATGTTTGGAACCACTTGTTGTAGACAAGAAAAAAGAAAAAGAGCTAAAACGGGGTGTCGAGTTACTCTTTACAAAAGAAACAAGGCAGAGGCCCGAGGAGAACCAACGTAAAAGTAAACCGACAAGAAATAAAATGAAACTGTGGAGAGAAGACAATCGGGTTATCAAGATTATAAACAGAGTGCAAGGCGTGAAGCTCACGAAATAAAACAGGACTTGCTGCTTGCCCTGCCAACGTTGTCTGTGCATCGGAGAAAACAGCCGAGTGTGTGTGTGTGTGTGTGTGTGTGTGTGTGTGTGTGTGTGCAGGGCGCGGGCACATATCACACCTGCTCATCAATTACACGCTGGTAATTTCTGCATGTAAGCAGGTCTTTAAAACGATGGCAGGGAGGAACTACTCCTTTTCTTCTGAGATGGGAGAAATTTGCTCTGGGATAAAAAAAGAAGAAAAAAACGCACAGAGGCAACTATTAAAAGCAGCCAGGCAACGTTGTGAGCGTCACAACATGCAGGACTAAGAAAACCTGTAATTAGAGCAGCTGTCAGCCGGCAAATATCACACACTGCCGTGGCATGGATTGTACAAGCTTGCCAAGCACAATTAGGAGTGTCACTGATTACTTAAATTATTTTTTTTATATATATAAAACTGTTGGTACCTGATCCTCCACATACTGTATGTGTAGCCATTGCAACACTGCTTGAATTTTCACCGCTGACAATTAGGTGCAGAACACATTAAGAAAAATAGAAACGCTGCAAAGAGAAATGAAACAATAAATAAATCAGAAGTTAGTAAGAATAGATCTGATTCCCCCAGTTTTCCGATAGAATTTGCCACTTTTAGATTAGCTTTGAAACATGTTTATCACAACTTTTATTTTACGTTTGCACTGATCTAATGGGCTCAATTAGGATTTTCTTTAGTTAGTTTTGAAGCCGTTTTCAGTTTAGTTGGAATGCATTGACAGCATTTTTGTTTCTGTCCACATTTTAGTCGACTTAAACGTGTACATACGCAGCTCACATACCTCAGTGTTTAAGGTGGAATATTTAAGGTGGACTGATTTTATATGCATAGAGTGACCTCCCCGCTCTCAGAGAAACAAGCCTGTCCAGTTACACACACACACACACACACACACACACACACCACCTCCACATGTTCGACCTTAAAACAACAAAAAGGAGACATTAACATTTGACCTGGTGTCTAATCCTGGGACCTGCTACTGTTCCTCACATTGTTTCCTAATTGTGTCCCTTCTCAATTGTTCCTTCTGTGTCCAGAATGATTTGTGGGCCTTTTTTGAACGAATAGTCGCAGGAACTTAAAAAAAAGAAAAGAAATGCACATCAGACAGTTTAGAACTATACAAGATACAAAAGTGATAGCTTAGTTTGAGGTCATTATTGTATTTGGGATGTTTGAATTGACACAGTTGGCACAGGAATTTCTACGGTTGAGAAAATGTAGTGCCAAAGTTCTGTGTCAGTACTCCGGTCTGTTTCTCCAAACTGGGAACTTCAACACCCTCCCCGACCCCCTAATATTAATACTATCAACAGCTGGTGCTTTGTCACAGTGTGAATGTTCACGCCGGCGTTCGGTAGGTACTTCACCCTGATAGTTCCTAGGCCATCAGAAAGTCCCATCTCAGCAGCGGGGACTTTTTAGAGGGCAGCAACTTTAATGACCCATGATCCAAAACGCGACCCAGTTCCTGCTTTTGAAATGCAGGTAAAGTTGTAAAAGTTTTTCTTGGTTCCAGTAAAAGTTCATGTGGACAAAAAAAGAGCTGTTATTGGTTTCTTTCACTGACTCAAAGAGTTTAGAGATGGATGAATGAGACAGAAGAATGTCTTTGATAAACACACTCATGGCCCTTGAGGGTAAATGAGCTTATTAGGCAAGAAGGAACACACACACACACACACACACACACACACACACACAGACACACACACACACACACTCTGGGGTCGGCTGATTACAGGGGCATGTTAGCCCCCTGGGGCCGGTCCATTCAGTATGGGGTTAGCACACATTTATGGTATTTACATCCATTAGCATTGCTAAGGCTCTGACTGAGGAGTTTGTTTAGTCCTGCTGGGGGCCACCAGTCCTCCACATCCCTTAAGAGCCGACTGGCCCGACCTGCTCAGCTCCGCTCTGCCCAGGGTGTCGCTGTGTTTGGGGATGTTTCAGGTCCGTCTACCTGGGCTTCACTGACATCTGAAAGGGCCGAGCCTTTCATCTAATCACACCTGGTGATCGTTACTGTCCCACCTTCTATTTTATTTTTTATTTATTTTATTTTATTGGTTTATTTGATTGGACCGTGCATATTTATGAAAATAATAGTAAAAAACACCATGTAAATATGCCAGAATTAATAAAAATACTTTTCATCTACAGTCCTAGGCAGATGACATAGGACTAACATAGAGGCAGCCAGCAGTCATACAGCTATAAATTTCATTTCATTCACTATAAATTAAAATGTACACATAAGGGTGACATATACATTGACAAAAACAAATAATAACAAAAATACATGATGACAAAGGCATTATTCATCTACTTCTGTACTGCATTCAATATAATATTGAGGCAACTCTTTCTTTTTTCTTTCTCTCTTTCTGCAGTGTGTCTCTCCACTCTTCCTCTGATCCCAAACCCCTTGTTAACATTGATTGTTGATTATAAAGACTTACATTTTAGTCCACATTTGGGATTTAAGTGACTAATTATAGTGATCATTAGTGAAGAAAAAAAGAAATAATTTAAGCATATGTCAGTAAGTCAATCAGTAAGAACGGATGGTGAGAAAACTAAACGAGCCGATAAATAAGGTACCACTAAAGACAACAAGGGAAATGAAATGTACGTGGGTTAATAGAAACAGAATTCAAATTAAAAGCTGCAACCTATTTGTAACAGAGCAAAACTATGTTTGAATCAAAGATGCACTAAGGCAAATAAACCTGTACAATTCTGTTTATTACCAATTTCGATTCATTTATGCATAATTTATTTTAAGTTTATTTTTCCCCTTTATTCTATATCTCAATTTCTGTGTAAAAATATATATTTTTTCTGTTTTTATGTATTTTGAAAAGCCTTTGAACATGTGTTTTGCAGTTTAGTCAGCATGTGCTTTTTTGTGTATTTTGACTACTACAAATGTTTATTTTGCCCATCTGACAGAGCTCAACAACAAATGTAATAAAATAATAACTAAAAAATGACTCAGGTTCTCCTTTACCGGCCAAATCCCTGAAATCAAAGATAAGGATCAGTTTGTTTCTCATTACACAAGCCTAATGCAACAGGTCAACAAGTCAACCTGCCAAACAATAGAGCTGGAATAAAACTACACAGGCGACATGAACATTATGAGTGTGTGCGTTTGCCTCCCTCTGACCGCACTAATGGCTCTGTATGGGCTGATAGTTGGCGTCAGGGCCCCCTGCTCAGCCAGAGCCGCAGAAGACAAATAGCCAATTTGGTTTTATTGTGCTGCTGGAGGTCCACTCGACCCCAGAGACAGATGACAGAGCAGTGCAACACAGAAACACAGGAGGAGGTAAATGAGACTCAATACAGTCAACACAAATACTGCCAAAAAAAACCTGCTAACACAGGCATGCCCAATGGAATACACTGGTCCTTTTAAACACTGAAAGAGGAGTTTACACATCTAAAACTTACTTACACATCTTTTTTTTTTTTTTTTTTATTAACCTCCCAGGTCAAAATCAACACTTTTTTTTTTACACATTTTTCTATTCTATTTTCAAAATTTTTGACATTTCATTTTTTAGGTGAGGTGAGAAAGGGGAGAGAGATAGAGGGGGAAGACATGCAGGAACTCGTCACAGGTCGGATTCGAACCCTGGACCTCTGCGTCGAGGCATAAACCTCTCAGTATATGTATTTTTATTTTTTTACGTTTTTACCGCTTTTTAAAACATTGTTAGTGCCTTGTTTGACGCTTTTTCAAAGCTTTATTCTGCTGTTTTCTAGGCTTTCAATGCCTTTAGTTGCTTTTTTTCAATGGTGCTTTTGTCACTTTTATGTCATTTAAGTCAACATTCTTTGACGTTTTTTTTAAACATTTTAATTGCGAAGAGCGCTGCATGCGTTGAACCATCCATGTTATTTATGGGCAATTTAGTTGAAAGAAACCCAAATTTCTGATATAGAAAACTTTGAAAAGGGGTCACAGGACAACAGGAGGGTTAAATGTATTTTTGTCACAGTGTAAAAGTGTCTGAAGAAGCTTTTAGATTATCATTGAACTCTGAAACCGAGCATGTTCACATGTGCAATCTGAAGAAGCGTTTTGATTTAAATCAGTGTACCAGTGTAGTATTGAACAGTAGCCTACTAGTAAACATTAAAGTGCATTACAGTTTTAAGGTATTTAATTGAGTATTTTGTACTTGCTTTACGTACTCTACTCCACTGCAATAATTTTTTGTTACTTGACAAATTATACATTATACATACAGACTGTACCTTCACCTAAAAAAATACAACATTATAAATTAAACTATCCAACTGTATGTAAAAATGTTCATTTTAGCTATGGATCCACCAGCTACATAAGATCAGATAATCCTTTTTTAATCCCCAGAGGGGAAATTCATGTGTTGCAGCAGCACAAAGACAGGAATAATAAATAAATGAAAATTCAAATATAATAATCATTAAATAAAATAAGTTGTATATACAAGAGTAAAGAGAAAAAGAAATGAGCTACACAGGAGCATTTAAAGAAGTTATGAGTTAAGTGGCAAGGTGAAGTGATGAGCTACATCATAAAAATCTGTGGTGGAGTGTAACTAAGTCCATTTGCCCCTTTTGTTACTAGTTACTTTACATTGAATTTGAAAACTTCTTCCAGTTGCATTCTCCCACATGAATCCCACATTCAGACTCATCAAACCCTTTTTCTAAAGCCTTTCGGATCATGATGCCAAAGAAAAAGTCCAATTCCTGGAAATACAATATTTCTTAACGCCAAATCATAACTCCAAAAATACCATTTTACTTCAAGATACAAGGTTTTCACCTGATAACAGCAATATTCTCTGCATGCAAGACATCTGCTGCATAACTGAAAACTACGCCAGTCAGATAAATGTAGTGAAGTGAAAGATATAACGTTCTTTGATCTTTGATATGTAGCATGAGAGTATATAGAGTTACACAAATGGGGATAGACAAGGAATGTACAAGTACTATAAATATAATTGTACTAGAATAAATGGGCTTTCATTTTCAACTCTGCTCCTCCACATATTAACAAACAATATATCGGCCTAATCCTGTTAAACACACACTCTTACGAGGCAATAAACTCCTCAACAGGCACCCCAGAACACACACACACACACACACACACACACACACACACACACACACACACACACACACACACTTAACCACAAACACACACTTAAGGCCATAAACACCAGTCGGCAGGCCTGCTGTGCCGTCTGCCATGAGAGCAGTTAGCGTTAGCCATAAAGGTTGCAATCAGAGTGACCTCCACAGTACAGAATCAAGCTGAATGAGGAGCAGGCCTGGCGGGCTGTAAAATCTCTCATCTCCACTGTACTCTGCTCTAAAGAGCCACGCGGATTGGCCCCATAAACCACATGAGGGGTCCCTATCAGACACATTGGAGTTGGGTGGGACAGATGGAGTGCAGAGATGGGATAGGTAGGGTCTGGTGTAGGTAATTAAAGCAGGAGTCAGGACTCTTGGGGAGACCACCAGATGGAGAGGCGTAACCCCCCCCCCCATCCCGTCCCATCCCAATTCCACAGAGGGCTGAGGCTGGCAAGCACAGGAACGCTAAGAGAAAAGTGTGTGTGTGTGTGTGTGTGTGTGTGTGTGTGTGTGTGTGTGTGTACGGTCCTGGGTGTGTGATAAGCACACGTTCCCCTGGGTGAGTGCTTGAGTGATCTAACAGGGGCAATTAATTTGTTTTATATACGATTTAACTCCTCCGAGCTCCGACAAAGGAGGCAGTCCTCTGGGAGCTCTGAATGCTCTCTGATACAAACCAGGACCACAGGGGAGATGCACAATCAGCCCATGATGAGAATGCCCGTTTATGCCTGGGCTTTCATGTGTACTGACGAGGAGGAGGGGGGCGGCGATCCACATGTAAACTAATTTCTCTCAATGAATATGTAATGGGAACTTATGAGGCTAATGACTTGTAGAGGTGACCTACTTATTTACGCCGAGGAAATGTGGATCTGAGGCTTTCATCTGTCACCCATTAGAGGAATCTAAGATTATTTCCGTACAAGCGATGCTTGTGATATCCCAAGAGAGGCTGTCGTCTCTGTGACAGCGTCCTTTCAATCTAATACCAACCTCGCTATCTCTCCGAGTTGTCGCTTGGCCCGCAGAGGACACGGCAATGTGACCTTTCCGCCCGTTTCTTTCTCAAGACTTGGACGCGCAAAACACGAAATCTGCAAGTGCTTGTAAAGTTTGACAAAGTCAAATAAGCTACATTTCTACACTGAAAATGTTTAATAAACAATAGTTTTTTTCGTCAAAGTCTATAGAGACAGGGAGGCAAGGTTAGCCATACAAAATAAGGAAAATCCAATGAATTTGGCTGTTTGACCCAAAGCTGCAAGTTAGGCCATCATCGCTTGTTGGTTGCACTAAGTCAACACTGTATAACTAGGAGTTACATCCATGTTGGATTAACGTCCAATGTCAACATTAAGTGTGACTGCAGGAAGTAGTGTATGTGTACCGTATATATAGCGAGGTGGAGGGGGTGGATGGAGGTGTAGTGAGTCCATCTTTCATGCAAGAGACCAAAGTTTGTCTCCCATCACAGACTTGCAATAAATGTTCACCTTTTGTTTGTAACCATAATCACTGTTTTCCCCTAATATTTATCAAGTGTTTTTTACCTAATCCTAATCTCTGTAAACGCATATCTGTTCAGAATTTAATTCCAAGCAGCAGGCTACATTTTATTAAAACCTTAAATATTGCTGTCAAAAACCTGCAATTTCCCAGCATACACACACACACACACACACACACACACACACAGACAGTAATGTATGCTCCCTGGCCATCATTGCCTTGTTGATGTTGATCTTGTGTCAAGGTTACTTATGATGGGTCAGAGTCCGAGCCCCCTGCAGCCTCTGTGGGTAAACGCTAACTATTGATATGAGGGCTCAGCAGTCAGCCCCGTCCCAAATAAACGGTTAACTATCCCTCATCAAAGCCCCTTTCACACCCCTTTCTCCTCCCTTTTCTGGCCCTCATTTGGTCTCATTAACTTGCCAGTCCTCCCATCCAGCCCTCTGCTCCCTCCCTCATGCAGCAGAGCAGTGCTGCTATCTGCCCATCAGTCCATATTGGTCTCCTGAGAGAGCCCAAAGGCGCTGGGAACCAGGACCCCCAAACGGTTCTCTGGAGAAAGACGACAGAGTAGGACAACAGGTTAGATGATGAAAGGAATGAGCCTTTAAAAAACAGCTGGATTCATGGAGGTGGGCATCGCAGATAGCAACAGGCCCCATTGTGTCCCAGTCTCTCCTAATTAAAATGAAAAACAACCTGGAGCTGACGATAAGGATGGCATGAGTGTCATCAGTTGCAGATATGGGGAGGAGAAAATGAAAAGGAACAAAAGGACAGAAGGGACGGACCGTGGGAATTATCTGATGAGCTTGACCATACAGAACAGTAGTTATATCCTTTCCGCGCTGCTGTCCCAGGACAGGGATGTTGATTGATCAGAAGGGCTGCAGATTCAGGAGGATGTTGAAGGTTGATAGCGATGGGGGACATATTATGCTCTTTGTCAGGTTCATACTTGTATTTTGAATTTCTACTAGAACATGTTTTCATGCGCCAATGTTCAAAAAGAACTTTATTTCTCTCTTACGGTCTGTCTGAATATACCTGCATTCGCCCTCTGTCTGAAACGCTCGGTTTTATGCCTGTCTCTTTAAGACCCCCTTCCGAGAAAGCCCAGTCTGCTCTGATTGGTCAGTGTTTCCTTCATATGCGCTCTTTTTTTTTTTAAACTTACACAGTATTTATATAGCACCTCAGTATGCTTTATAATCAAAACAGAAAAGAAAATCTCACTTTTTACAATATGGTGCCTTTTATGTGAAATCAGTTGTCATGGGAAAAAAACCTCAAGTAACATTTACAACACAAACAGAGAACTTAAAGTCGCTCCTCTCCTACAGAGAGAAGAAAGCCGTCATACTCTAATTACAGTTGATTTCTTCCTGTGTAACCATGGGGAGACTGCAAACAGGAACTATTTATAGGCAGTGTAGCATGACTTCAACAAAAACAGTTGTAGCAAATAGCTTACTCAGTGACTCATTGGGAACACTATACACCCTGTTTGAAATTTCAAAGCATGATGGGAACAATGAGGCCATAACTATGACAAAATATGTAGAATTGACTTATTAATATTATTTGACACTATCTATTCATTTCCCCACAGTACTTAAGGGGTCGGTATGCAACCGAAAATCTGACAAGTACATCCATTTCACACAGTAAAAGTGTGAGAGAGTTTAAACATCTCTTTCAAACTCTTCGGCCGGATGTCCGTTACCTTCCGCTTCCTTTGTGTTGACGTTCTAACCTATGGTGGATTTGTGAGGACTATGGTTAACTGCTCCTCAGATCTCTGCAGGGTCAATCCAGACAGCTAGCTAGACTTATCTGTCCAATCTGAGTTTTCTGTTGCACGACTAAAACGACCTTTGAACGTACACACGTTCCACCACAACAAGGTCCTCCCCGAGGCTATTTTGCAGAGGCGCCGTTGCTCCGTGCGGCGCTTAGCACTGCCCAGGATGATGTGATTGGTTTAAAGAAATACACGTATACACGAAATAAACCAGAGCCAGTTTTTCTCCCATCCCGGAATGCTGTGTAGACTCGCCAGACCGTCCTCCACAGCGCTGTAGAGGATGGTCTGGCAATGCGAGACGATTCTTCACGCAACCACTTCCGCCAGCATTAGCCAAAGTTTTAAAGGAGGAGCGAAACATCCTCTGAATGAAAAATAACAAAGAAACAAAACCACTAGTTATACTCAATATAGCTGACTCAATATGACCTGATATTTTGTTTTTAAAAAGCCATTATCATCCCCAAATATAAGTCTATAAGTCGCTCTGACACAAAAGATGACATTTAATCCTCTCCCTGCAATCAAGTAGCATTGCACAATTCCTGGAGAAAGAGGTCTATCTGAATATCTAAATGTTTGGGAAGGAACGTTACATGAGTTTTCTCTCACTTGCCACGTCGGCGGAGAAAGTGTCAGCCCAGGAAAAACTGCGAGCTGCAGATACGGCTTTGAGGAAACATGGACTCTCCTCCCTGGAAGTGTTCATCAGGCTTTGACCCATTTAGCCTGTGTCTTAATGAGGCGAAAAGCCTTGCTGATCAGACCTCAGACACATGGGTAAATAACACCCTGGGGAATGCTGGGAAATTAACAAAGCACATTTCAGTCTGAATCATTTATACATAATTATGCACAGAGAAAGGATGAAAGCATCTGTCAGAGGGGGAATCCAGCCGTAATCAAGCCAAAAACAAAAACTATCAAAAAGGCTAAATGGAAACTGTTAAGTGGTTTGACCCTCAGTGACCTCAACGCTGGGAGATGTAAAACAGTCCAGGCATTTTTGGCATATTAGCTAAAACACATTAAAGTTATGGAAAGAAGAAGAGTCAGAGACACAGAGAGGGAGAGAGAGCAGCAGATTAGCTTTCCTTTCATGCACTGATTTACAGCTGTGTGTCAGGTTAGTTGAAGGAATTTAATATAAAGTGATCTATGTATCTTGGCAACAGCCTGGTGTGACGAAAGGCTTGATATGAGCAGGTTTATTTCCATTTGACACCACACCCTGCAAAAAATACCCACTGTATTACACTGAGTCTTACGTTTTTTTTTTTTTTTTCAATGCTTCCAAAGCAAATTGCAATGACCAACCTTGTTTTTGTAGAAAAATATTTCAAAGATTACCTTGTAAAAAATAAATTTAAAAAAGCACAAGGGAAACTATCTCACCCCACAGGTAAATCCAGGTTGTAAACGGTGCTCATAACTCAAGTTTAGGAGTTGTGTTTTTGCAGAATAAAGCAAGCCGTCTTATAATGTGAGCGGTAACACAAAAAGACCAGAGCAATATCAAATACAGATGCATTTCCCTTTTAATAATGATGAATAATTTCATCCACAAGGCCTGAAAGAAAGGGAGGTTCTGGTGAAGGAATATGTTCAATAGCACTCGACCACCAGTCTTGAACCTTATTACAAGGCCAATATTCATTTAGCAAATAAAGTGCCCAAAAAGCAAATAATATAATTATATAATAAAATATTTTGTAGGGCTGAGCGATATGGAGAAAATCATGTATCACGATCTTCTTGACCAAATACATCGATATCGATACTGCGACAGTATTGTAGGGTTGACAGTTGGTGCTTTCACAAAATATTTTTTACAATGACATTTTTGATAAATAATCACCAATAATGTGGTTAACAGTTTCTAGTGAAATTATAGATTTTTTTTTCCAGCTATATACTGACTGTGTCACGAAAATACTGTGATGTTAAAACAAATCTGCAATTGTTCAAATGATATTCACTGAAAAAAAAAAAAGAATATTGAGTTAGCATGTGTTTGGTATTCTCAATTCAGACAACGTTATTGTATATCATGATATATTATTTCATCACAATATGTTTCCATTCAATCATGATAAATTATCATGATAAATTATCATGATTGAATTATGGCCCAGCCCTAATAGCTTGTAGAATGTTGACTTGTCACAGCTTCTCTCCCTAAAGATCAGTATCATTATTGACATTGACCAAGTAATGTTAGTTAACCCTGAACACCAACTCTAACCTCACACACAGTCAATTTTCTCCAAAGGTATCTCCGCAGGTAACACTTAGAAAAACAAACTCTCCACCCTCTTGGCCTCTTATCCGACACAAACCTTGGTGTGTTTGCTCTTGCTGAGAGGTGCTAACTCAGACCTGTGTCAGTTTATCTGCAGCTGACAGTACTCCGCGCCATCACGCAGCCCATACAGCTGCGAGGGTGTGAATGCAACAATGGATCTCTCTCACTCCCCTGTTGACCAAAAGATAGAGGTGATGCTAACGTTAGCTCAGCTCTGCTATCACACTGCAAAGCCCTTGAGCGTATGGGGCCACAATGCATAAAATGCACACGCACACACATACACACACACACACACACACACACACACACACATACAAACAAACACACACAGAGATTAAATCTGGGCTGGCTACTGCTGGCCTCTCACTTTGATGAGCCAAGGAGCCAAGAGTCTGGGTGCTGGATTAAGATGGCTGAACTAGATTCACACACACACACACACACACACACACACACACACACACACACACACACACACACACACACACACACACACACACACACACACACACACACCACACTCTCACTCACTCCCTAGAGGGGTTAACCCTGATCCCCCATTCATTTACATTGAGTAGTTTTTTTTTAAGCAAACACAAAGACTCTCTCCACAATGGTTAAAAAAAAAAAATCCACCTTTGAGATTAGCCAGTATAAACAAACTCTTAGTCATCTGTTAGGAGACCTTTCTCCCTCTCTTCTCTCCATCACACACAAGCACTGAGGCCTTCTTTAGTCTGGGCCTGTTAATAAATTATATCTGGAGTCTAATGGAATGATCCATATTATTAGAGCTGGAGGAGGCTAGTATGACCGGGCTGTGTTGTGTTACACCGCGGAAAGCTCACTTGATTCTTATGGAAGCTGACACCAGAGGCCATTCAGCAAAAAGTGGTGAGGAGGGGATTGATGCGGATTGATTCATGGTTCAAGCATCACCTTTTCCATCTATGTCAATCAGTAGGTCGCTCTGGAGAGATGTTGTGTTCGATACCTGATTACTTTGGGTGTGATGGCTCAAGTGTGGGGTTCAAAAACACAAATTCAGAGACGCTATAACCAATCAATGTTTGGAATTTCTGCTTATTAAATGACTGAAATTATTGATTGATTATCAACATTTTGGCAATTAATTTTCTGTCAGCTTATTGGTAATTGAGTCCTTTTTTCCCTTTTCATGTCTTTTATCGAGGCTTGATTCCTCAGCCGCTCCTCTTCCAGGCCAGCAGAAACATCCAGATGTCTGTCATTACGAGATTTAGAAATGAAACCGTTCTGTGAACACACAAACCAGTTAGTATATATCTGACAAGAGGAATGCCTGAGGTGCATTTGACAGTAACTGAGCAACAGTGTTTGGTGTTAAGGCCTTTAGGATTACCAAAGAGTATGAGTGAAAGGCAACAAGAGCGCTTAAGTATCCACCTGATCCTCACAATCACACACAACCACAGACACACACCAATCACTTAAACATCTACACCTGTAATTAGCCATTCTGGCATCGGTCGGTAACTGCCAAGAATTGTGCGTGCGTGTGTGTGTGTGTGTGTTCTAATTTGACCACTTTAGTTAAATAATGAACATACTAAAGTTTGATAGACTTGAATGCATTAATATTTTTATATATAACATATATATAAAAAAAAACTCTGAGGGGCGCCTGCTTAGCTCACCTGGTGTAGCGTGCGCCCCATGTACAGAGGCTTGGACCTTCAGCGCAGCGGCCGCGGGTTCGATTCCGGCCTTGCCTACGGCCCATTGCAGCATGTCGTTCCCCCTCTTTCTCCCCTTTCATGTCTAAGCTGTCCTATCAAATAGAGACCTAAAATGCTCAAAAAATAATCTCAAAAAAAACCTCTGAAATAGCATTTACAGCATCGTGGGACACTCAAACTGTCCATTGACACCTAAACCAAGTGAATTGACTGTTCGCAAAAGCCACGCCCCCTAGTTATTGTTACTACGCCCGTCAAACAATTGAGAACCAGACACATAGCCATGGCTGGGTTGAGCTCCATACCTATTGGTATAAGTGATTGGTTTTGGAGTAATGCAGCAGACATATCCTCCAGGGCACGACAGAAAGGGCTGCAATATGCAGTGGAGGGATATGTTCAATGACCGTCAACCTCTTGCTAAATTATCTGTGTCGATAGCAACATGTGCTTGACAGGCCAACAGCTATCAGGCTGCCTGAATTTCCTACGCAACAATAAAGTATCTAATGTTCTAACTTTACTACTTTCGATAATAATGCTATATAGAACCACAACTCTTAACTTAAGTCCAGTTTTACAGATTGTAACTGTTATGTACTTAGCTACTTAAACTACTTATTGATAATTGATATAAGTTAGCTCGCTAGCTTTACTTACCTTAGAGCAGACATATGTATGCTTATTAATCTTCGAGGCATTTAGCTGTGAGTGAGGTCTCCCACACTGCTTAATCCATTGTCGGCATCTTTCCGCTTGGGTCTTGGGCTTTGGAAAGGCGAAAAAAACGACCCCTCCCTCTAAACATTTGGGGTACCTGGTGTCAGACTTGCAGGTGCCATAGGCGCATCGTTTCACCATCTTGCTGAAATCGCAATATTTGACGGGGGTCCTTCTCCTTAGTTACAGTTGCTGAGCTAGGATTGGAGGAGGACCGTTCAAGGGCGGGGTTTTGCGAACGGTCAATTGTTTTCGGTTGGTCAGCCCTTAAAAGAAAAATAAGGAAACATTTACTAGGAATACGATGTGTGTGCCTTCAGTAACCAGATTAGCACATTAACTTTAGCACAAACACTGGAAGCATAGGGAAAACGATTAGCCTAGCTTAATCAAGTTAAGGGCAGACACTACCGATAAAAGCATAATTTTTTTAATTTTAAGGTTTGGGGCTATTTTGCTTCCACTGTTGTTTTGTGCTTTTTTTAAAACTTTTTTTTAATGTATTGGTTCAGGCACCGTTTAGGCACCGCTTTAAAAGTATCGCTTTAGCACCGATATCGGAAAAAAACCCAACCCTAGTCATATCAGGTGTTGGTGACGATCGATCTTGGCTAGCTGATATGTGATATTTAATAATAATATGAAACTTTATTATAATATGAAAATTTATTATTTGTCACATACAATGTAGTGAAATTCAATCTCTGCGGTAAGAGGCCAGTATCAGCAGATTGACATGTCAGGGTAATCATCGAAATCAGCCAACAGCATGAATGAAGTGGGCGTCCTCTCCAGACATGATATCATTTACACAATACAACACTCAACAACCTAAGCAAAGGACTACATAGCAAACATTTCCAATGTGATTCAACATCACCCTCCACCTCTCCCACACAAGGGTGTTTTGTTCTCAGCGCAAGCTCATCTAGCACCCATACTATCGAGAGAGAAGAGGGGGAAAAAGAAGAAGAGCGAAAGATGAGACATAAGAAGAGACTGCCAAGCTCCTCGCACCTCCTCATTGCCCCCAAGCATGGATTTAGTTGTCTGTTATTGTGCAAGCGTTTCACATGTTTACTGTCCCGCACAGAAACCATTCACTCTGTTCGGAGACATTACTCAACAGATTTCTTCATCACCGCTGCAGTTTAACACCAACGATGCAAAGGGAGGCGTGAAGACAAGAAAAGGATCAGTGTAATTGCTTATGATACATGCACAGGGTAATACAGCTAACACTACTATTGTCAGCTGTTGCAATATTATCATTTCAACAACCTGAGCTCCAACTGTAGGCCTGTAACTCACTGAGCCTTAAAGACATGTTCTTACTGTTTGCTCCTAATGCCAATAAAGTCAGGGCACTCCCCATACCTTGCGGTGGTTATGTTACTAAAAGCTTAATGGTAATAACATAAGCCATTTGTAATCATATATAAGCGATGGGATTTGATCCTTATTCTTCATCTAACTTTTAAACTAACTTTTACACACACACTTTGAGAGCAAAGTGAGGGCAACTGAAAACAGAAGTGTTATCTCAGTCACCAAGTCTTGAGATTACATGGTTTCTGCCTTACTTTAATTGTTATTCTGATCACGTTATGATGGCAGCTTTTAGGTAATCGAGCACCCATATGTGCGCTTTATAGATCCAGTCATTTTGGTCGTACTTTATCTGACTCACAATACTCAGTTTTGGAAAATGTGTTTATTTGCTCTCTTACCAAAAGAGAGATGAGATGTGCTTAGCCTAGCTTAGCACAAAGACTGTGAACAGGTGGTCGCTAGCATCCTTCAGTAATGGAAATGCACCTCTCGGCAACAAGATCAAATAATATTTTACGTTTCACTATAAATCTGTCTGTCTGTGTTGTATTTTAAACTAAATGATGAACAGCGTTGAGGAGTGGTGATGCTAGTTTAATTGCATTTCCTATCAGTAGCGCAGTTACAGCTAACGTGCTAAAAAGAGTGTTCATTCCAGCATTGTGGCTGAGAACAGAGAACGAAAAGAGAGCAAACGTCATGAAGGGAAGGGTCAGAGTTAAAATGATATACAGGGTACTTTTTTTTTTATAGTTTTACTTGTTACAGAAAAACAGTTTGGTGAAGATGATGGCATCACCATGAGGCAATAATCTTAAAGCAGAAATGACAGGCACATCAAAGTCATTTGGATAAAAAAAAAAAAAAAAGGTTGTAGAAAATGAGGGGAGACAGACAGATTGCTGCCTATAATTCAACAATAATTTGTCAGAGGAAGCGATTCCCCCTGGAGCGTTGCCAAGTCTGGGTATTTTACAATGGCTGGAAAACTATCATTACATCTTTATTAATTTGAATTAAACCTGGCAATGGTTATTGCATGAGTCAGACCTCCCACACACAGTCAGACACACAGTCTATCATTTATGTTGTAAATGTCGATCAAAATACAGTAGAAACAGCACATGTTTTGGGTGGATTACTCTACCTTGGATGCCCTCTGTGCATCAAAGTGGGAGTGCGTATTTGTGTACTCACCTTTGTACAGGATAAGTAATGTCTTTTGACAAATCGTTCTGTAGTTTACTTTGTGCGTCTAGTTCTATTGTCTATATTTACACTGCTTTGTGTGTGTGTTCACTTTATTCATCTTAGTGTTGGCAGACTTTATCATGTGAAATAACCTTTATTGTCATTATTGCTTCTATTACCCTGTTGCAATCTATAAAATACCAAAAAAGTTCCAAATATAAAATATGCTATTCCTTTCAGTCAATATAACAAATAATATTAAAATACATATACGCACTGAATTACTATACCTCTTGAATGAGTTAGATGAGTAGAAGTAGTAGATTGGGGATTGGGTGGGGTATGGGGGAATAAGACTCTCTTGTATGCACTTATATTTTATTTTATTCTAGCGAGAAAAGAAAAATTTATATATATATATATATATATATATATATATATATATATATATATATATATATATATATATAATTTTTTCTCGTTTCTTTATTAATTATTCTTTGGCTATGAATTGTGTGCTTTAATTCTATTTTTCTGTATACAGAAGAGTTGTAACTTTACTTTTACCGTTCTAAAAAATGAGCGCTGACTTGACTAATTCACTGTCTGTACAATAATCTGTAGGTCAATAAAAACATTTTGAAAGAATATAACAAATACTATTATTGCTCTTGTTACATTTGTACCACTTTCCCATAATCCATTGAGTCTGATTTTACACATGTTAATTACGTCATTCCTAAAGGATTATTGGTTTCTTACATTCATGTAAGCTATCATCAAAATGTTAGTACATCATCTGCAATTAAACATGTTAAGTTACTAATAAAGGGTACTTACAATAATCCATCACGTTTGTCGTTGCAAATATTAATGAGTTGATAGTGAATATAATTTGCTACCCTAACTGTTTAGTCGCAAAATGATTAGTAAATAGTGTATTTACATCAATTTAGCTATTACATCCAAAAACTCTATAAGGATGCCTTGCTAGGACTCTTACATTATATAAAATATTTGCTGAATTTACAAAATAAGACAACATATATTGAACCAAATGTTCATTTTTCAGACCATTTAAACATATTTACTCCCAACTTAAACAACAGATATGGAGACAAACGTTTGATTAGAACTGTTTGATATATCAGTCATAATACCTGAAATGCTGTTCTGCAGCTTCCTTTAGCTGCCTCCCTCTTTGATTCTGCCACCTCTCTTCACAAGTCTCTGTCGGTGTAAGCAATACGCTCAACCCAATGAAAGGTGGTATTTAGAAAGCTGCATTCGCTAACCACAATCTAATATTAGCTTTCAGCAGCTATGAGCTCCAAGATATTTATAGCAACGTGATTATAATCAGTAACATTTTCCGCAGTATGAACAAGACTAGTTACCCCTTAGAACTACTGAAAACGGCCTTGGTCCAGGATCGATTAATACAAGTTTAAAATACGCACACCCTCCCCCAATCATTGCTGAGAAAATCTAATGATAAAAAGTAACTGATTTTATGTTTATATTGTGTTAATATACGCTCAAATGAAGAAAGTTTAAATGAAAAAGTGAACCCGGTTAACTTAGTTTTTAATTTATGTGTTGTGCTTCAATTCAACGCATATAAACATTTGATCTTATTTTCTTGCATATACCTCCCATACTCGGAATAATCTGTTCTTTATTTTGAATATCTGTGGGTTTGTGTGTGTGTGTTGATAAAAGTATATCATTCTTGTATTGTTTATTGAGAGAATACAACGTTTCCAAAGCAAACCAACTGAGTCGCAGAGAGAAACGAATGTATTCACCGAAAGACTGCCACATTGTTGCTGGTTGAAAAGGATCTTTACGTGACTGGGAGCCTTATCACATTAATCATTGTAAGAATAACAGCATTAACCATGGCAGCATGAACAGTAGAACTTCAGCCTATGCGGTAATAGGGGCATTAGCTTGAATTTTACATCTGTTTGTCTGAATGCACTTGTCTCGTTTGTGTAAACTTTATTTATTTTTACGTATGTCTACATCCAAGTCTGTGTAAATGGCTGCTTACCGTTACTTCTGCAACTCAATACTCACTGCTACTTTGTGTGTGTATGAGTGTGTGTCTTTGCATGCCTGTGTAACAGAGCCTTGGTTGGGCCTGAGTGGTTCTGATCCATCCATGGCCGGCATTCGCATCCAGGGCTTCTCGATTCCGCTTTGTGTGTGTGTGTGTGTGTGTGTGTGTGTGTGTGTGTGTATCCTGGCGGGAGGCTGGCAGCCGGTGTAGCCATGGCTGGCACCGGGCCACCACCCTCCCTCCCTACTCTGTCTGAGAGCACAATGGGCGATCCGGTAAAACAATACAGGCCCAGGAACAAGGCCCTCTATAGAGCGAGCGACACACTATCCCTGAAAGAGAAACACTCCAAAACGCAGGGCGGCTGAAACAGAAATAGAAAGCTAATTTCTAGCCCTCCACCACTTTACTCTCTACCTGTTACTCCTTTCAATGCCAACAGTATTATTTTACCCCGAAGAGAAATTGTTACGCGTTTTACTTCTTACACTTTAGTTACACCCGCCAAATTGGTGGTCATCTTCTTTTCAGGAAATCAGGGTGAGTCAGTTCCCACTCACTGTGTGCAATCAGGAAACCAATCAACTTGATGATAGCTGTTGCCTTTACTTTGAGGGATTAAAGGGATTTCTCAACCCAAATCCTTTACAATGACTCACAGGATAAAGAGTGAATTTGGGAATTCTATAGTATTTCACTCTCAGTCTGATGTCAGAGTTTAATCAAACTGTTATTTTGTTTCTGCTATATTATTCACTCTGATGTTGTTGTCATTCGATTTTGCCGGTTATTTTTCGCTAACTTTGTGACTCAAGCAGCTCTGATGCTGTTTTCAGTCAACAATGAGACAGAATTACCGTTAGCATGGTGTTTTTTTTGTTTTGTTTTTAATCGACAGGAAAAGGGGGAGAGAAGAGAGGGGAAGACACGCAGCAAAGGGTCGCAGGTCGGATTCGAACCCGGACCGCTGCAAAGGACTCAGCCTACATGGGGCGCACGCTCTTACTGGGTGAGCTAGAGGTCGCCCCGTTAGCATGTTTACAGGAAACACTATTGTTGTTTATATGAAGACAGTTTGCTTATTAAATGAGTTATAGAGCACATAAAGAGTCCTTGTTAATTGTTTGCCATATAAATTATATAGCTTGTGTTTTAGGCCAGAGACCATTGAATATTTACACATATAACACTGTGTCTGCTCAACCTAGCTAGTGTTAACAGGCCTGCTGGTTAACGTTTACCACCTAGCTGTTATACCCTATTTCCGCTAAAAATTAGCACGAATATGCTGTTTTTTTTAACAGGGGAATACCTGCTAAACAAAGGCGAAAGACTCCTTTCCCATTGCCCGTAGAGGAGTATGACTTTTTGTCTTTTTTTTCTGGTGTGTCACGTCCAACCTCACAAATGCGCAGGAAAACAGGGTTAGTGGACAGGAAGCAGAATGTTGGCCAGTGAAAATGTTACCGTGGTTGCTTCTCTTTTATATCTTATATTCAGTCTCTCTTTCAAACTCGGTGCCGACTAATTTGAAACAATGTCCGAGCGCTGCTTGCACGGAGCAACCGGAATTTGTGACTTAGTGAAAAAGAATCGCAGAAGTTATAGATGGAGGCGATGAGCGACATAGCATTGCACCGGAAAAGGGGCCAAAAACTAACGTATCTACCCGGGTGTCATGTTAATATCGCTGCCGATCGGAGCTGGTTCCGATAAATACCCATCACTACTGCAGTCATTTGTCCCAGGAATGAATGCCGATTGTAATCTCTCCCACTAAAGACAAAAACCACATGTTAGCGGGTTTTTTATACAGTGGGAAAGGGTTTTAGCTGACTTAATATATCTAATACATTAAGTATCTTGGCTAATCCTGCTTCTGACCCATAATGTTCTCACAAGGTGTAGAACAAAACATTTGTGTTCAGGACTGTAACAGTAGCTTCTATTTAAATTCTTGAATGTAGCTTGCAAGCAAATGTTGGCAAGTAAGCATAACCAGGCTGTCAATGTATGCTAATACTGCAAAACTCTAATTTTTTTGGTAAACAATGACATCGGGAACATGTTTAATTCACATATATTTAATGGTTTCTAAATTGCTGACAATATTTCAGAGATTTTGTCATATTGTAAATTCCAAAATCTGGAACCAGGCAATGTTTAGAGGAGTGCTAGTTTTGGTAGTTAATGCAACATGCTTAGGGGTAAACGTAATCAGGAGCATGCGTTGCTCAATAACAGCTTTGAGCAACTGAAGAAAAGTCGTTCACACACAGCAGGCAACGGACACAAACACATTCCCACGATAACAAGGATGAGTTTGAGCCGTATATATACAGTAAACATGAAGACCCCCGACACACACCCACCCACCCATCCACACACACATGGAGCTCTCATGTAGTCACATACACCGAGCTCTGACCTGGCCCTGCGGGTCTAACAGGAAAAAAAAGAAGAGAGGAAGAGCTGAGCAACCTGTCGAAGCAAGTAGAGAAACATTCCACATGGCCACACACACACACACACACACACACACACACACACACACACAGAAAGTAGGGAGTGTGAGGAAGACAGCACTTGCTTACATGTCATATAGTCAGCGTTTGTGAATCCCAGTGTAGTTTATTCATTTATCAAGCGCATGAGATCTTCCTCTCAGTGCACACTCGCTAACACCAGTTACAAACCCAACATCCCGTTCTCATTGCTATCTCTGCTACTTTACAGAGCTGTCACTGAGCAGAAATCATGAATCTCAGTCCTCCAAAGCAAGAGCAGCCTTCAGACATGTAGGCCTAATCAGAAATCTAATGTTTTCACTTGTTTGCAGATGGAATCTCTATCATATTTATCAAACACGGCCCATCTCCTCTTCCCTGTTCTCCCCCCCCAGGCTACCGGGCATATCAGAAATGACTGACACATCGGCACATTTATCACACCAATCACCTATCACCTATCACCATCACTCTGCCACACATCTACCTAACCCAACACACACAGACACACACCTCAGTTACATTTCCACTTATGACACATTACACAGCTGATAAGATCCATCGCGCTGATAGCGTCACCTTGCCCCAGAAAAGGTCGATGGGGAAAAACTATCAAAGCACACGCCGGGAGTTTTTAAAAACATGCCAACATGTCATACTAGGCTGTTGGATGGAAGAGGACTAATGGTTTTTCTACAGCTGTGCAAAAGGCTTTTCTAACTGAGCATTTACACTAAGGGCAATTCTTTTTTCTTTCTTTTTTATGAGGCAGATTAGCTGGTTACACTTAACTCAACCAGGTTCACATGTTTTTGCATATTTTCAATATTATGCAATACTCAATAATTCGGTCATCAACTGTATTTTGTACCACATTTGTTCATATTCAACTATTGCGTATATCCTAATATCTGCATGTGGCCCGCAGTAAAGTTTGTCCTAAGAATAAAACTGCATTAAATCTTTGATGCACTTATAGGTTGAAAGGTGTAAGATGCAGCAGCTACTAGCTGGCAGGACTAGATTGTTATGTTTTCACACCATATGCAAAGCAAGCATTTTTTGCACGGTGCTGTTACAAACAAAGTCAATGCAATTATGCAAATTAGTAGCGGGCGACACAAATGCGTGTTCTCGCAAGTTGAAATATTTCAACACAGATGAGAAATTTGTGTGACACTGTGTCACGAAAGCCTATCCGCGTCGATTCTCCTGCATAGCATAGTCCTGAACTTCATTCAGAAAACAAGCATTTTAAAGTTGTTTGCTTGTCATCTTGCGGACAGACCTGACAAAGCGTGAATTCAGACTTTTTACAAATTACAACATTATGTAGTATTTTTTGCATATTTTTGATCCGCTTATTGCAATTAAATTAGAGCAAAATCTGTACTTTAAGTAGCAATGGAAGCGGAAATCATCTGGATGTACTTTCTGGAGAAGTCGGTGAAATTCACTGAGCTGTGTGCGCCTCCGGATGATGTTATGGAAGCAATACTGGTTATTTCGGCCATGGTTGATGATGGAAAGAAACAATATCATGTAACTATCTTGGTTTACCTTATATCAATATATTTTTGTCTTATGTCACCTTTTAAGGCACCTATTTAAAGAAGTGTGGATTTTCACATGCACTGTGATTGTCCCAGACTTTTTTTTACGTGGCTCTGACCCCGAATCCCAGATAAATGTGTACAGAGAAACCAAAACAAACATTCAATTCAACGCCATTTCACAGCCTATGAGGTTTTCCTCATGACGTATGGTCGTATTTGACCTAATAGTACATCACATCAACCTTTAACTGCACTCGTGCACATAAGTCTTTAGATAACGAGATTTAAAGACGTCAGTCAAAGTTAAAAGGGACTGAGGCTGAATGGTTTCCCTGAAATACTCCGGCTTCACTGCAGGCTGCACTGCGCTGCATTCCATCATCTTAGCCGAGACCCCATTAAATAAAGTAGTAGTCTTCCATCTAGCTGCCCTCCTGTCAGCGTGACTCAACAGCAGCGCACTGTAATGCAGCAGCTCTGGCTAATTGGAATATCTCTGTCTCGCTTCTCCAATCACACCTGACATGTTCCCCGTGAGGGGAAAAGGGGTGAGGTGATGAGATGAAGAGGGCCCCGGGTGGATAGACTCTTTACTCTTGAAGAAGTTAGCAGTGTCTGCGTTTTGAGGGGTCAACCGAGACAGAAGTTCAACCGTTCCTGAGTCCCACTGTTGTTCATGTCAAATCTTGCCTCATCTGTTACACCACTTCAGGAATGTGAGGAGGCTGAGAGTGTCCGATTTTCAAAGTAAAACTCGTTGTTTCATGACTCAAAGTTGATTTAGTTTAGATCAGTTCCAGATTATGTCATAATTGCAACAGAAACCTAATGGTGTGTAAAGAAATATCTGATTGTAATGTACATGCAGTCACACTCTCACTGTCTTCACTTGGCAAAAACCTGTCCTCATGCACTTCATTTCACCTTTCACTTTGAATTATAGCAAGTGTCACTCAGCTCTCACGTAGTCTGCACACGTGTGTGCTCGGATACAGGTGGACTAGTGTGTGTTTCCATGCTTGCTCGCACACGTGTGTGACTTCAAGCTTTCAAAATGGAAATGGAAATCAAGAATGTTAATGTTGCGAGTAGCATGGCAGCGAAGGGAGCCAAATCAACCAATGACTTCTCTCTGTTAATGAACAGTTGCATTTTAACATTCCTTCATGCAGTAGCGTGTCCAGCTCATACACACACACACACACACACACACACACACACACACACACACACACACACACACACACACACACACACACACACACACACACACACTTTCCCACCTGTTCATGTTTTATTCTTGCTCCACAAAAGAAATTCATAACAGGGCACAGCTACTTTCCTTTTTCTTGTTCAGATCAATGCAGCAGCCCTCAGATTCAATTATGTTGTGCGCCTGGGTAGCTCGCCTGGTAGAGCATGCGCCCATATACAGAATATATATGAATCATGTTGCTCAGGTTTTGAAATGGAGCAGCTCTTTAGCATGGGCACGAAACCCCTCCCCTTTACACCTGTCTACACAGTGGCAGAAGGCAGGTAATGGTATGAGTCGGCAGTGGTGATGGGTTTTAACTACCGGCCGGTGGTCAGGGCTGTGTGAACCTTGGCGTGACCCCCGGCGACCCCTCCACTGCAGTTCACAGCTCCTCAGAGCTGGCTCCGGCCTAGCCGTGAATGGAGCTTTAAATGAAGCCCATTATCCAGTTGCACAACCTCCCAAACTGAAGTCCCACCGGGGCTCCCCTTAGGGGCTGGTGAGGGCGTCCGTTATGGGTCTTCAGCCAGGAGTTAGAGGAGGAGGGGGGGGGGCATCCATTACGGCTCTGGGGGATGTAATGTCCAGATGGCCAGGTGCTACGGAGGGACCTGTCCCACCCTGCAACAATCCCAGCTTTCATCCCCGGCAAACTTCAGCCCTCCACCGGTCCAGACCTGGTGGTCACGCAGGGCTGGTCAAGCGGAAAGAAGAGGAGTAAGAGGAGTGGTGGACCTGGAGATGTTGCAGTGGAAAGCTTTAACCCTTCATCTTATGCTTATGAAAAGTCATCTGTTCAAGTTAGGCCTGAACAGGCCTATGAAAAGTATTGGCCTCACAACGAGTTCATGCGAATTCAGAGGAAAGTAATGCGTCAGGAATCTACGACAATGTCAACAGCACGTACATAGATGTTTCTGAATCTTCCATCCGTCAACACGTCTATATGAGGCAAGACAGTTACTGTATATGAAATATAGGACTTGCTACATTATCTCAAACCGTCATGCTGCTTCTCTTTGAGACTGGAATTACCCGAAGCAGAGGTAGAGAAAAACAATAATCTATTTCCAATTCCCTGTTGCTCAAGAGCTTGGCAAGTATAAAGCTTCGCTCTTCCAACCCTTCGCCACTCACCCAAACACATACATACATTCAGAAACTTACACACATCCTACCCACATGCGTACAACCTACCCCAATACACACAGGCCCATTGTGAAGCCACAAAACAGAAACAACAAGCCGCTCGAAAAACACCCAGGGGACTCGCAATTCACCGCTCAATCAATCTAACCGCTGTGCGAGCGCACGCTCACTCTCATGCGTACTTAAGGCACCTTTAAATGCAACAAATATGTTTTATGACAAATGAATGAAAAACATGCGAGCACAGAGAGCACTACATTGCATCGCCCTCGAGGGACAGGCCAGCAAGTGCACATATAGGATTACTAGAATTGACGCTTCAGTCTTTCCATTGTGAACAGGAAAATCCAATGAGGGGCCTCTAAGTGGATGCACTCACACAGAGAACCTGTTCGGAGGCTGCTAATTAAATCTAAACAGGCGCTGACATTGATTTGAGAGGTCATTATCATCCCCTTATGGTCTTAGAAACCTCATATGTTTTACAAGTGGCATTTGCGAGGGAAGCCAAAGCACCACAGGGTTAACGGTTGAAAACTGGCAACAGCAAAACAAATCAAATGAGAAGATATGTAGAAATCGAGGTGCAAAATTCTAAGAAAAAAGTGAATGTTCATTAATGCATTCTGATTAAAAGAAAGGGAGCAAAAATGAGCTTTGGAGAAACCTAAAAATGTTTTGACCACAAACTAAAGAAACAGTCTTACAGTGGTCTCGTCCATCTGTTACTGTGTCAGCAGTCAATCATTTTCAGCCTTCAACTGTTCTTTTAGAGTTAGTCAGTAAACACTGTTCTTTAGGCCAAGATTGAGTAATGCTTTCAGAGAAAGACATACTTTAGCAACTGTCATTCACCTGAGGGTGGAGCAGACGGCATGAAGGTGAACCTGCCACTTTTAGTTTCGTATTAAAGGAGAGATATCATGCTCATTTTCAGGTTCATACTTGTATTTTGGGTTTCTACTAGAACATGTTTGCAAGCTTTAATGTTCAAAAAAAAATTTTCTCATACTGTCTGTCTGAATTTACCTGTATTCACCCTCTGTCTGAAACACTGTTTTAGCTCCTGTCTCTTTAAGCCCCCCCCCCCCTTTCGAAAAGCCCAGTCTGGTGTGATTGGCTTGCGAGAAAAATATGGAGCACTTTTGCAAAGGTAGTTTTCAAGCCATGGATGGAGATACTCTGATATATTCTAATAAGCCTGCATGTGACATAGGAGAGCAGAAGAGAGACTCAGTCCAGCATGAATACAAGACTGGGCACTATTAGAGCTGCTGATTTATTATAAATAAATCACACACAAATTAGGAATATTGTGGCGTTTACAGGACAGAGTGAATAGGAACCTTCTCTATGACAAGAATCACTTGCCATTTAGGGGAAATCAAGTCTTTGACAAACACAATCTGACAGGTGTTGAGTAACCTGGTCACAGTTAAACTCAATTTTAGTTTTGTGTTTTTAGTGAATCAGGGAGGAAGGGAAGGGGGGAGGGATATAATCAGAAACTACTGGAAATATAGAGGTGTCTTCCAGAGTTTCAGTTGCCTCTGTTATTACCATAACCTCTGACAGCATTCAGTTAAACTGTGACTGAGCCACGCATGGTGGGTGTCTCAACCTGCTTTACAGGTACAAACCAGAGAGCAGGAACAATGAAAAAGGACAAGAGGGGTTTTGAAAGAGGAATATGGGCTGCTGGGGTTTCACAGAAAGAAAACTCCTGGTAGAGTATCTGTTTGACATGTGTTAATAACTCATAAATATTGTCCCGTTCTCACCCTTCACCAGGGGTATTTGCTGCGAGGCATCCACGTCCGGGTGAAGGAAAGTTCAGACAATCTGCATGCAAAGAACACACACGTGGGACGGGGAATACAGACCCCATCCATACATTCAAAACCAAAGTATGCGTGAGAAGACATTCAGCCCATGTAGAGACACACACTCTCATTGAGCACCTTACCGTGCATACTGAATCACAGGGTCAGTCCTGCTGTCCTGTCACAGCTTTTAAACATCATTATTTTATACATTATTTTATTTTTTATTACTATTCATTATTATTCATGTGGATTTGTTATTTTATCATCCTGTTTATGATGTATGTGTATGTTGTGTGTGATTTAAGCTACTGGGATCTTGAATTTCCCCATGGGGATCAATAAAGTATCTATCTAGAGCAGAGGTGTCAAACTCAATTTCACTAAGGGCCACACTGTAAACTTAGAATCACATAAATGGCCGGACATGTTTAGTTTATTCACATGCTTTTATTTCATCGAAAAAGTCAAGGTTCTCTTACTGGATTATTGTGTGTCTCATATAGCCTTCTCACTTACAGCTTGGTCCACATAAAGCCCCAAAAAAGTAACGTAGCAATCACAGAAAAAAGCGACAAAAACATTTCGATAAAAAGCAACAAAAGCATTGGAAAAAACACCAGAAAAGGCCCCAAAACTGTAACAAAAAGTGGCAAAATATTGAAAAAGCTACAAAAACTAGGTGGGCCAAAATTTATTGTGAACCTCAATTGATACAAGGGCCGGATCGAAATCTGCAAGGGGCCGGATTTGGCCCGCGGACCTTGAGTTTGACACGGGATCTGGAGCATAAAACTGGTGATACGTTTTTAAAATGGCTGTAGGCTACTGTTTGAATGGAGTATGCTATGCGAGTCACTAAGAAAACTCTTTAGCATACTCAAACTGCTTTGTCTGAATAGTTGAGCTCGTCTTCAAGTATGCAGTTCTTGAGCATGCTCTCGTGCATGCAAGCAAGCTGGCTAGCTGCCTTGCTAGCATAAAGTTTATAGACACATTTACATTTATTGGATAATTACTACAATTTCCAACATACGGTACCTCAGGGCTTTTTCACCGCAATTTGTATTATTATTAGTATTTATTATTATTATAGCACTGACTGCGTTAAGCTTAGATAATAGTTTTCAACATTTTGGACTACTACTTTGTGACCAGCTGCTTGCTGTTTGCTGTTGGTCTAATACTAGTCTATATCGACAACGTTAAATTTCTGGGATTGTTCAGGTGCCGCCGGGTGTTTCCTCACCTTATGCTTTCTTTGTGTTGGCATTTTAAACTTTGGTTGAATTTCTGAGGACTGTGGTTAACTGCTCCTCAGCTCTCTGCAGGGTAAATCCAGACAGCTAGCTAGACTATCTGTCCAATGTGAGTTTTCTGATGCACGACTAAAACAACTTTTGAACGTACACATGTTCCACCAAAAAAAGTTCCTTCCCGAGGCTATTTTGGAGAGGCAGCGTCATCGGCCGCCCAAGACGATTGTGATTGGTTTAAAGAAATGCCAATAAACCAGAGCACGTTTTTCTCCCATCCCGGAATGCTGTGTGGACTAGCCCTCCTCCATAGCGCCGTGGCGTAGGGTCTGGCAAAGCGAGACTAAGTCAGGTTTGTCAGAATTAGTGTCCATTGATTGATATTGTCACACTGCTCAACTGTCACCCCTGATTAATTGCTAAGTGTGAAAAAATACCAAACAACCTGCCATCATGGCCAGACGAAGCAAAGAAAAGGCTTTTAAAAACGTCTGGCTTCTCTATTTATCCTACTTCTTTTGGTATGTGGGATTTTTTTTCTTTTTCTTTCCCATGGGCCAACAATTACAGGAACATTTTCATCTCCCTGGAATTTAACAAAAAATACCTCAGGAGCACATAATGGAGAAACATGTTGCGAGGGAAAAGCCCTAGTTTTGGGAGGAGACGAAAACTAAAGCAGTGATGGAGATGGATACGATAAAGGAAAGCAAGCAAGGGAGGGGAAAAAATAGATTGAGGCCAAAACGAAAAAAAGATTGATAAAAAGGGATGAGAGGTGTTTTCCTATTCTGAGCACTCACTTGCTGTCCTTCTCTTCCCTCTCTTTCTCTTTCTTCCCCTCGGGCTGATCTCTCTCTTGCATGTCCGGACGGGCTCGAATCAGTCCCAGGTAAAACTGGTCACCCGAGTCCTCACCTTCATCTTACCCCACCTCCATCTCCCCTTTTGCTCACCTGCCCCGAGGCAAACTCCCCCCACCCCACCCCACCCCCCCCTCCATCTGGCACCATGAGGATAACAGGAGAAACCGCCAAGATGTTCCTCAGCATTCTGCACTGCTGAAACATTACATCAAACAATACCCCCACTGTTGAGCCAAAGTTTGTGTGAAACAACTTTTCTTTTTTTTCTTTTTTTCAGTTGATTTACAGCAACATTGTTCCAAAATGAACCCATGTATGCATTTGACAATCCAAACTTTTGTTTGTCCCGGCTGCTCTCTGCGCTTGGCGACAGTAAGGCCAGCTCTCAAGGTTAAGCTGCAGATGTGTTAATGTGCTAAGACCGTGTGATCGGGCTTTTTAAGACATTCGAAGAAACATCCGAGTGAATAGCAGAGGAGGAAAAGAAAAGGGAAGGGATGAAAGAGGAGGAAAAAGCTCATTTCTGCTGACATGGACGGGCTGCTTAAAGGGGACAGCGAGCCAGGGCAGCAGAGAGTGACAGAGCTACAATGGAAACACAATGGAAACTCTCCTTCCCCCAACGCCAGCCATCTCCCCTCACTGGGTTTTTTATCCCACTGTCGCCCCTGCCAGGCAACAACGCGGGCCAGGCTTGTTCAGCAGAGCCGCAATAAGACAACACTAATAAACGCCAACTGGGGGGGAAAAACAACAAACAGCTTACACTTTCAAATTTTACACTGAACTAGTCAGGGCTAATTCCTCTCCAATGTTTAGGGGGAAACACTAACCCTCACTAACCCCTTTTTCTCTCAGACTACCCCATCCCAACCCCAACCTGTTTATCCACTGTCAACAATACAGGGCCTGCCGTTGGAGCGAGGCACCTGCTGCTTCCTGGTTCACGGCTGGTGATCGGAAGGTGTTCAGATAAACAAACTCGTCTCGCTTGGTTCGGGTGTCGACAGCGACGCATTCCCGCTTTTCATCTGCTCTTCTCTTACGCAACCCCCACACTGCACTGGCGCTCTGCAGTGCTTCTTTTTTTTGACAGATTGGTTTCCCTCGCTGGGGTTGAGCATATTTCTGTGTGTATGTGTGCGTCCGTCTTTGTGTGGCTTTACTTTGCTTATTCTGCAGCTTATAAAATTGCTTGCGCAGGCACCATTAAGTGCAGCGCCCCAGAGCCTTCCCTGGAGCAGAAGCGAGATGAACTGTTTATCTTTCTGTTACAGTCGAAACCACACCCACCCTTACACTACATTATCATGAGTAAGGCCCTGATGGAAGAATTCCTCCAAACTCAGTAAACAACGCCACTGTAGCTAAGGTGAATCATCAAATACATTAGAACCAGAGGGCCTTGAGTCAACAACAAATCAAATCGACTAATGACTTTAAAGACTGTCTTCAGTAATCCAAAGGAGAGATCATGTTTTTTTCAGTTCTTCGTTTAATCTCGAGGAGATACATTTGAGGCAGTAGATCGTCAAAAGAAGTTATGGGGGTTGCTTTGTGTGCCTGCTTTGTGTGACTGTCACTTGAGGTCAAGGTCTATTAGCAGCATTCTTATCTCTTGCTCACCGTTTAGACTGCACTTAAGTAAATTAGAGGCCACAGTGAACGCACACTACTGCCTCGGCCTAATCCTTTTTACCTCAAGTTCGTTTACTGTCCCAGCTTCTTTAGACTGATCTCAAGGCTTGGGCAGCTTGGTAGTTGGTTGCTCATCCATTCCTACTACGTGAATAAAAGTAGCATACATTAATGTCCCAACATCCCAGTAAGCATTGATTTGGTCCAGTATGTCTGGGTCACAGTCTTGAAATGACACTTTTCCTAATGGCTATTCTAGCATAAGGAAACGTTTTCAGGAAGCTTTTTTTTTTCACAAACTTAACGTTTCAGCCGCTCGCGCCTGGTTCCAGTTTTGGTTCCGGGGCGCAGTTTCTTGTTGCCAAACTTTTTCTGCTCTCGAGTACCTCGTCAAAGACTGTATCATTGAGAACTCTATTGGGTGCATACACCCGATGGGTTTAAATGCGGTGTGTCATAATAGCATCATGCTATAGATGGAGTGTTTTGACCGGAGTTTATGCTACTGCACTTAGATTTTTCCGATGTTGATGCGATGCTTCTTTCCCTTAGAATTTAAAATGCACTAGAGACAGCCTCATCCCCTCAGTGCTTTTGTATTCATTGATCTTGTGGTTTCTTGTATTTCCTATGTTTTTGGATCTTGGGAATTACAATTGTGCTTAACTTGTGAGACTGAAAGTAATGTTTTTGTGCATTGGACCTAAGTGTGCAGAGACTAGATTTCTGGTCCTCTTGCACGAGAGAGTTTATTTCTGAGTGCAGCAATCCTTTTCAGACTATCAAACTCACGTGCTAATATGACTTGATCAACCTGCCAGAGCTAAAAGTAGGACTGACACGTACTGACTGAAATTTTTGAGGTTGCTTCAGGCAACAATACATGCTCGGAGGGCAAACAATCTGTTCAGCTATTTATCCATAAATTATTTTGTCAAGCTCTTTTCATTTTGGCTGATGGGTCGTATATTCAAGAATTGTCAAGAGAATTTTTTTTGTTTTTAATGTTTTCAAAATGAAATTGGACTAGGAAGAAAAGTAATGAGCAGAAGATATTTGACCTAACTTTTGTAATGTGTTTTTTTTTTTTTTTTTTTAATGCCATGACTCTCGTATTCAATCGCATGATATAGTGTTTTTGAAACTTTTCCTGACATGTTGTGGGCCTGGTTCATAGGCAGTCAGTTAGTCTCCCAGACAGCGAATGCATGTGAACTTGCAGTGTTTGTGAAATCATGTCATAGCCCAAATATCGGCTGCTAAATGTTAAACTGTTGGGCTCCATGGTGATGTGATCACAGGCCATCCATGACCTCTTGCCAGAGCCGCTGTTGGTCTTTACGTGCCGCGGCGGTCAACCCAGGCCAGCATTACCTCAGGAAAGAGATTTTGCTATGAAAACACCGGCGGTCTCCGCTGGCTGCCTCCAGTACAAACACTCCCAGGGCTCCCAGAGGGAGGTGGGGTGGCTGTGGGAGCAGAGCGAGGCTAAAAGAATTGGGGAACATAGGGCGGTTTGGGTCAGGGAGGGTGAAGCATTCAGTCCTTGTAAAGCATTGAGCACTTTGGGGGAAAAAAAAACATGGTGGAACATCACACTATTAGGGCTGATTGTGCAAGAGGCAGATTGCATCATTGTGGTGATGTGCAGCTGCAAGTTGTGCAGCTTTTAAACAGGCACATCATGTATTTTTCGCTGCTTTGGTGTTGCCTCTCAGTATCACATCATCTGAAGAACATACCTCTGCTGCAGGCATTAACGGAACATTAAAATTGGTCGTCCCAAATTTACTAAATTAACATAATGTGGTCTAGGTTGCATATGATGCCACCATGTCTGGAATCAAGGAAGTGCATACATCTTAATCTGCTGACATCTGATTGTCATGGCCACGAGGGAGCTCCCTGGTTTGTCAGCTCTGCAGGAAATAAAGTGATTTTTCTCATCTTGTGGTTCACACAGAACAAATGCTTTATCCAGCAGAACTTGTGTGAATGCGCCAGTTATTCGTCATGAATAATTGGATTCTATGTGGCAAACTTGTGTTGTGATGCATTAATAACCTTTACTTGCATCAATAATGCGCAACAATCAAGTTGTTGTTGTGTCAACAGAGAGAAAACAAGTCAAAGACACATTTTTATTGCATGTTTGTTGCCAGACTAAACATCCTTAACTATGATTAAATTGCCGTGTTAACCTGCGGGACAACCAGTTGTGTATCTGTTGTCTTTTGAGTTTAGTTTTTTTTTTGACACAGTAGTGTGGGTAGGAGCAATGATGTGTGCCAGCCGACTTGGAAAACCCACATGTTGGAAGTTCCCACCAACACATGAAAGCACCTTATGCAAATGTGAGCCTGGCACCTCGAGTGCATTACACTGACATAAAAACAGTCCATTTGCTAAACATTCCTCTGTGTTGGTCAATGCTTCTGCAAAAGATGTTCACACTTCTCCAAACAGTACATTTATTATCAGAGATGCTTTAGGCTTTCTGGGAAAATCCATGGGCCACAGACGATGAGCAAGCAGAACGATATCGACCCTCCAATGAGAACAGAGGGCCGCATGAATTAAGTCTCTAATGAGATATGACGTAGATAGTCGGAGGGGAGGAGATAGGAGGTTGCACTAATGTGTTCCACACTTCCTGGGGTGCTGCAGATAACCAGCCCAGATCCTGGTGCGCTTGCCAGCGATTGGCTGCAGTATGCTTATTTACCTAGCAAGGGTTGTCTGATTGGCCCAAGGGAGACAATGGCATGTGTAAACAGCCCTGGGGCTCTGGACAGCCGACCGACACAGCAGTCCCTTTGTTAGTTAGGTAGCTACTCTAACTGTTGGCAGTCAACGCATGCATGATCACACACGCACTCACTGGCTGCAGTTAGAGTTGGACCTTCATGGAGGTTTTTAGGTTAAAAGCAGTCACCTGTGCCAATACTCAACATCTTTAAAGGTGAGCAGTGTCAAGAGTTGATTCACTCCTGTACAACATTAGGAATTCTTCCATAAAGTGCTGGTAGTGTACAGGCCACGCCAGCGAAAAAAAAGGTTGTGTTTAAACTGATATTAGCACTGCATCAAAAAATATAGTCCACTCATTCACTTAAATGCGAAAAACGCGAGACAAGCTCAAGTCTCACCTCACACCTCATCTCTAGAAGTTACTGCTTGTTTTCCGCTTGAGATGAGATGTGTTTTCTCAAAAATCCCCCCAAAAATTTGTAAATTTAGTTTGATGTATCAAACTTAATTTTCATGTGGTTTCCAAATGTGGAACTCGAGATGTGTTGACAAGTTGATAAGCGAACCTTCAGAAGCTGGATACAAAACACGCCATTCGCTCCAGAAAACCATTGCATCTAACGCAGATATAATAACTTCAAGAGATCTGGTGTACAGTGAGATGTGAAATTCTGCATCTCTAAAAGTGACTTTTCATGCCAAGAAATTCTACATGGCAGATGTTTCTTTCTTGCAGTTTCTTGGCATGGATGGCAAGCTGATGCTTTAGTCTAAACCTAATTGTAAAACAGTGAAAAGTAACTTGTTTTGTGTGTGCAATCGCAGAAGAAAAAAGAAAAAACTCTGAAATTAGAATAGATTAATAGTAAACTCATCCCCAAAAAAGTGTGCGAAATAGAGCTGCAACATCTGTCCTAAGATATAAACTTCTTACACAGTTTATTAAAAGGTGATTCACGCACAACTTGGCCCAGATATAAAAGGATTGGTATTCAACACACACTCTTTAAACACACCTTTGCGGATAGTGCCAAGATCATGTCATCAAACACAGCTTAGCTAATGCATGTCCCCTGGCACTGCAGCCAAATGAACAGAATACAAACACCTGTCTGCTCTACTTTTCTGTTGATTTGTGATGCGGCTAAGAGGTGCCAGTCAGCTATCAGTCTGTTGCTGCGTGGCTCAGGTGATTTGGCTGAGTGTGAAGAGCAGTGAAGGCTTCATGTGGCGTTGGGTAAACCCCAGTGACAGTTTGTGGACGCAGGCCCATGCAAATGTGCTGCTGCCACGGAGGTTTTGACATGTGAGGTTCAGTTTCGCCCCGGGGCCTGGGAGAGAGGGCTGTCCGTTACACAGGGCCAGGAACAAGGCTGTAAAACATGTCCTGAGAGCCGTGTGGTGCAGTGGTGCAGCATATATAAATATATATATATATATATATATATATATATACACACACGTGGGAATACACTTCAGAGGTGCTGCAGGGGGATCTGATGGAAAACAATGACATCTGAAAAATGAAATTGGATTCCCAAAAACGCCTTTAATCAGGCCTCTTACAGTTGAAACCAAACACTCATTGTATTGTATTTCGGTTGGGTTGTGTTTTATTGTAAACTTCCTGCACAACAAGCCACCCTCAGTATCTTTTATACCTCAATCTGTTTTACAGTTTTTCAGGTCAGAAAAGTGCAGAACTCCAAATATGAAGAGAAAAACTACAAAATAACGAATTAAAGTTACTCTTATTATTGTAAATGTTCATTCTGTATTCGTGCACTTTAAATTTCACTAACACTTAATTTAAAAAGTCACTTTGTTTCCTTATATATTGATGCTTCCGAAGTATAGAGCTACCATTGGGAGACAGTTAGCTTAGCTTAAAATGAAGAGTGGGATCAGGGGGAAACGGCTAGCCTAGCTCTGTTTGAAAGTAACTACATCTGCCTACCAACACATCCGAAGTTCACAAATTAACACATTTTATCTCTAATGAGTGAGCTTTAGAGGTGCTGCTAGCTAACTTATTCCCATTTTTCCAGTCTTTATGTTAGCTATAAGCTAACTGGCGCCTGGCTGTAACTTCTTATTTAATGTACAGATATGAGTGCTGTCCAACTTCACATTCAACTCTCAGCATAAAAGCGAATACATGTATTTTTTTCAAAAATTTTGAACTATTCTTCTAATATTTGTTACTAAAGTAAACAGGAAACTATTTACAAAGCCAACGGACCCTAAAATAAAGTAGTTCGGCTAAAGTATTGCACTGAATACTGTTCATTTTTAAGAACTCTCTTTGTTCTTATGGCATGAGAGATATCATGCAACAAAGTTCCTCTTTTGCACATGAACTTTAACTTTTTAGTGTTTTCTAAATAATCTTATCTTGCCTAGTTTAACTGAAGTAGATTTTAGCACAGGTAATTTTACCTCTGCCTGAGTAAACTTTAAGAAAATAACTGTTTTTGCATGAGTCGGATAATTTGATAAATTTTTCCTCTTTTGGTAACATATTTCACTGATGTCCTGTAACTTTCCATTCTCCCTAAAATCTCCCTAATAAACCCAGATCCTTCGTGTCATGCCTGAACTTTTCCCTGAACCACGTCACCTCACACTCTTCTTGGCCCTCTCAGGCCGTCATTCATTCCCTCTGACGCTTTCTGTCATAGACTGAGGTTTGTAGCTCTCTGAGTGAACCTGTGAACTCTGTGCCACCTCCATTACTCCTAGTAGTCCATAACAGCAATTTCTGGTATGTTTTTTACCAGTGGCATAAGGTAGTTACGACGGGCCCTAGTGCACGCTAGTTACTAGTTATGAAGCACACACACACACACACACACTATATATATATATATATATATATATATATATATATATATATATATATATATATATATATATATATATATATATATATATAATCTACATACAGGATGTGATTTGTGAAAAAAGCAGAGGGGGTGGGATGTTTTTTGATCATGCACAATAAAACAAAACATGCAAGAATGAAATCCCCCCTTGCATTACCATGGATATAGTGCCACTCATCCAGGCATGCCAAACACTTAAATATGCACTTCAATATTCAATGGAAAATACAGCTTTTTCAAGCCGGAGAGCAGAGTTCACTACGCGGTAAAAACAAAATACTTTCACCCAGGAAATGCTTGTTCGTTCCTCGGGAATGTCTTAATCCAAACCACAATCTTTTTTCCTAAACTTAACTAATTGTTTTGGTGCCTGAACTTAACTGTCATCGGCGCACGACACTCACTTTTCTTGGCTAAACTCCACTACCACGGCCCCTGAAAGGGATGTTATCTGGCGGTGCCTGCAGCCGGCTCGCAGTCAACTATTGGCGGCTAAACAACTACCGCTGGTAGCCGGCGTCCTGGAGCTCTGTAGTGGCTAAATACAACCAGCAATTGCCCCTCGGATTTTATTGTTCTATCACACAATAGACTGAAAATACTATATAATATGTGGTGTATTGGTGAATTAGCATTGATCACTTTGAGGGGCTAAAAAATAAAAACCGGGGATAAAAAATAATTCTGCAGAGGCAGCGATATATAGACCAGAAAGGGGGAAATCCCAGGTATCCCCCCCCCGGAAAATTGCACCCTGTGTGTGTGTATATATATATATATATATATATATATATATATATATATATATAATACCAACAAGCTCTAAATGCCTGCATAACCAGGCTCCCTAGTGATCTTGTGGTTCTACTCAGAGCTTCGTGCTCAGTAACGCGTGGAGCATCCAACGGGAATGTAAAGGTGCCCTTATGTAAATCCTCATTTGGACAAACAGATTTTTCTGTTCGGGGAATAAACATGTGGAATTCTTTACCTACTGAACTCAAACTGGATCCTGACTGGGATCATTTTAAACTTCAGATGAATCTGTTTTTGAAGAGGGAGCAGTCACGTAGTCATGAATGATCTCGTGCTTCCTGTTTTATGGTGCTTTTATTGTATTAGTCTGTGTATACAATACACAGATAAACATTCAACTCTAAAAAAGTAAAAAAAAAAAAGTTATAGGTTATTGCAGTGGAAGGTAGAGAGGTCAAAGAGAAAACTCAGATCAGGTGGCAATCTGAATCTGAATGCTCTCTCTGCGGGCCCCTCAACCCACGGGCCCCACTGCAACTGCACTGCCTGCACTGCCTATATTTTCGCCCCTGTTTTTCACAACCTTGTTGCATAAATCAGACAGAAATCAGTTTTTCAGAGCCATAATAGGTTTGTTGTTGTGCACACATTCACATAAACACTTTGAGCATTTAAACTCATCTGTTGACGAATCTCTCATCATAGAGGCAGCAGGCTCCCAAGCCAGTTTTGTGTGTGTGTGTGTGTGTGTGTGTGTGGGATGAGGGTTTAGGCATGTTGTCTGCTAGGCCGTCCAAGAAGCCCCAGGGCACCTCACTAAAAGAGATAATTATCTTTTATCTGCTATGTTGTGACGGGAGATTATGGTTCAAATTTACGATTGTTAAGGAGACAATGCAACGCGAGGCTGCTCTTTTCAGAGTGGCGAGGAGGTGAGAGAACTCCCACAATGCAGCAGCAGCTCATCCCTCATCTTTCAGGCTTCAGGTCTTTCAAAACAAAGGAAAAGGATAAGAGCAACCACAGCCTTTTGCTTTCAAAAAGGACTATAGTAATCCTATGATATTTCTTTGGAGGATGCTATATAAACAGTATATTATATCTGTATGGGTATCAGAGTGATATCAGAAAAGATTAAGGATACCACTAACTCCAAAAAGATCCCTGTTAGCTCGCATAATTAAATTAAAAATAAATTAAATTAAGCCTTAAATCACTAAAATAACTATATTGCGTCCCTGCAGAGACATCAAGGTCTGTTGGAGTCCAAAGTGAATTTATAGAATATAATAACAAAAATGTCATAATAACATTTAATAATGAAACTGCTACAGGTACCTCTATGGCACATTTAGCAGAAATATTTCACACATATGTTCAATTTGATGGCATAATTTTTTTTTTGATTCACTAGCTACTGCATGCTTAAAGGAATATTCAAAATGTTGGGTAATGCACAGATTCACTTTCTGACCATGCTATAGCTACGCTAATCAGCTGCAGCCAGCAGCTGGTTAGCGTAGCTATAGCATGGAGACTGGAAACGTGGAGGGGAAACAGCTAGCCTGGCTCAGTGCAAAAGTTTCAGTTTCTTGAGGCGTTATGTGCGTTATTTTTCTTCGGAGTAAACAGACTAGAGATATTGCGTGTTAATTAGTGAATTCCAGAGCTGTTTCCAGTCCTTATGCTATGCTATGCTATGCTAAGCTAACGAAGCTGCTGGTTGTAGCACAGAAATAAGCGTGGTACCAATCTTCTCATCTTACACTTGGTAAATAAGCGTGTTTCCCAAAGTTTTACAATAAATAAAATGCAGCGAAGAGTGGTGTGTTCCTAATATGCGTCTGCCTCTGGCGCACATCAAAACTCATAAACTCGAGCTGTCAGAAAAGTGAGCATGTGAATATCATCTAAATCTATCATTCAAACAGACTCTTCTGGTGAAAACACAACCTCACTGGCACGTTAGATTTTCACACCAATGCAAATTTGAATGATTGAAAACATTCTGTGTGTGATAAATGATAAAGACTGATTCGAGTTTTTTTTCTAATCAAGCTTTTTTTTGCTATTTACTGTCAGTGTTGGTGAGTTGCGGCCCTCAAACACTACAAACTCTACACTGTAACAGACATTGACACTGTCATACACATAACTAGACATATTTCACATCATTCACCCACAACACACAGCTGGCTCCCCCCACTTGTGGCCACACTGATACAGATCGGTTCGTTCTTTAAACCAATATTAATAATATAAGTCTCTGTATGTGAAAACTATAACTAACCTTTACCAAGGGATGAAATATTTGACAGAAACTATTCCTAATATAAAGAAATGTGTGAGGTAGCCATTGAACTATTCTGTACAAACAAGGGATTTTCTTCTTTACTTTGAAAATGCAAAATCCATATACATACATGATATGATAAATTATATTACAGGACCCCCAACTTTTTAAATGATTTCACGTGACAAAGTTTGCAGTTCAAAGCATCATTTTGATAAAAAAAAAAGAAGCATTTTTAGCATTCAAACTCACCAAATTCCTCCAACAGGCTGACCCCAAATCTGACCTGACCTCTGCTGACGGTGACAGCGGCGCTGCCTGGATGAAGATGGACTGTTCCTTAGAGCCGATTACACCCACAAGTCTGTCATCATCCTCACCTGAAAGACGAGAGGCAGGCGCAGGAAGAGAGAGAGACAGCCAGAGAGAGAGACAGACAGACAGACAGAAATAAGTGCTTTGTGACGACGATGGCGATGATGATGGAGGGAAGAAGAGAGGGGGGAGAGATCACAGAGAGTTCGTCTGCCCGTATTCATCCTCACCTGAGCCGGCCGCTGCACATCCAGTCACCCTTGGCAGACGTCCACAGCCAAACACCAGAGGGAAAAGGGTCAGCCAGAGGCCATGGGGTCCCACCACGGGGCAAAGCACTCCTCAATCCCTCTGTACACACACACACACACACACAAACTATTCCCATTCTCATTCCACATGCCCCCTTGACCTCACTATTAAAACACAGGAGCAAATCTCCCGATTGGTCACAGCGGCTCAGAAACAAATGACGCCAAATACCTGACTCCTGTATGGCCTTTTCCTGCAGGGAGGCATGAGAGGGGCTGCAGCCGCCGGATTTGGCATCCCACTTGTGCAAATATATTCCGATATTGGGAATATAGTTTCCCAACAGACCATACAATATTAAGGGCGGAGGGTAGGGGGGGGGATCTTTTTGAGTTGTGCGGAGTGTCCAGGCGTCAGTTCATAAAATAACTACCAGAACAAAAACTGCGTGTGTTGCCTTAGAGAGGATCAGCTTAACGAGACTGATGATGTGCAGAAAGAAGACAGAAAAGAAAGACAAATGAAAAGAAAAACCCATGTGCTATTTTCGTCCTTAATTGGATGTCTTGATATAAGCACCTTGTTATTTACTCCTGCAGCCTGTCAGGGGAAATTTACCTGGATGGTATGAATCCACAGAGTGTGTGCCAGCATTAGGATGAAATGCTAAATGTCTTTAGAGGAATATCACAGATAAAAACTTGCTGAAAAGTAAAGATTTACTAAGTCTCATGTTCACACTACAATCAACGGTGCTCAGTTCTGATTTGTTGTGGATCACTGCGGCAAATACTTTTATTTAAGTCTGTAAGATAGCAGAGGTACAGCGGACCTTGTTCTTTAATGATTCATGGCAGGCCACGAGGGAAATATTAACTTGTTTGTATCCTGTCGTGCTTCAATCTAATGCATAACACACTGTTGGTTTTACATATTTGTTTGGTTTTTTTTGGGTGGGGGGGGGGGCATTTTAGGCCTTTATTTGGATAGGACAGCTTAGACTTGAAAAGGGAAAGAGAGAAGGGAATGACGTGCAGGAAAGGGCCGCAGGTCGGAGTCGAACCCGCGGCCGCTGCGTTGAGGAGTAAACCTCTCTGTACGCGTGAGCTAACCAGGGGCCTACATGCTTTTTTCACAGTTGATTTTAATTCTTTTTTATACTTATTGTCTTTGAATGCCCATTTTATTTTATTTTTTTTGTGAATAATGTGACGTTTATTCACATTTTCATTAGCTATTACTATGCTTTTATTTATTGGAGTGCATTCGTTTACTTGCTGTATTTTTACAGTCGAAAAAGACCAATGCTACATGTTAGACGTAGACTGTAGTGCATTGTGCGATGTGGTCAGTTTTTGTTTGTGGTCTTCTTAAAACCCAGAACCATTTGATCTGTGGGCTTTGGTAATTCTGTAGTGGGAATCCTGAGCACAGCTGGTAACTACAGGGGTTGCCATGCCACGGAGGAAGCTCCAGACACCGTGTGGTTAATTCAGCGGTCTAATCCAACAGAGTTCCTCTTAGTTTTTTTCCCAGATGAATCATTTGTCAGCAATTGAGGTAATGCATAGGCCTACAGCAATAGAGGTGAACTCCCTGTGTAGAGAAGTGTCCATTAAGTGACGGAATTGTTCTAGAAGAGTGTTTATCTGACACTTTTTGTACATTTTTTCAAGTCTAAAACGAACAGATGTGATATTCAAATGAATATTTTATCAGGTTTTAGCATCTCATTGACATAAAGTGTTCAAGAAGCTCAAAAAGGCGGCCTTAAGTCAGACGGAAATGCCTGAAATGATGCCGTTTCCTGATGAATCCTCCTCGCTAAATCAACGATGGGGTTTGATGTGTGTGTGTGTGTACACAGTGTTGCATGTTGGTCGCTGTGTATTTATATATCAGTAGGACGAGACAAAAGCCCCGTCACAGCCCCCCGGTGCCTGTGTGGCCTGGCCTCTCTGACCTGACATTTGATTTGTTCCTCCATTGCCACTGTTTATTTCTACTCTTCCTGTTTGTGCTCAACTGACCGTAAGAGCCGTTCCTGTGAATGCTGGGTAAAAAGAAGAAGAAAGGAAAAAATGGCGGGGTGATGTTGGTTGTGGTTATGGTGGGTGGGGGGGTTTTTTTTTTTTTTGTGTGGTGTGTGTGTGTGTGTGTGTGTGTGTGTGTGTGTGTGTGTGTGTGTGTGTGTGTGTGTGTGTGTGTGTGTGTGTGTGCAACGTGTCAAAGATCACACGGCGCAGAAAGAGACAGAAAAGACGGCTCTCGACCACAGTGCTAACATGTCAACAGAGATTAAACTAGTTTATTATTTTCAAAGAGGGAAAAAAAAATTACGAAACAAAAGAAGCAGTCATATTTTACACTAGTGATTATTATTAAATTTTTACAACCATTCAGTCTGCATAACATAAAGAAATAATTCTACATCTTTGTTTATTTCGTATTTTTGGTACTCTGATTTATACATACAAATAACAAATACAGGAACTTTTTTTCACAATGCATATAATCTGTGGGCAGGAACTTGCAGGTGATCAAATGTGTGTGTGCGTGTATGTGTGTGTGTGTGTGTACGTGCGCACGTCAACACAAACCGATTGCCCGAGACCTATAGCACATCCAAAAAAAAAATAAAAACAAAAGTACAGACGCCTGCAGCCAGAGCCGCTGACTCTCTTTAATGCAACACAATTCACGCAGGCGAAAACCGAGGCCTGCCCTTTCTCAAAAGTCTTCTCACCTCCTCCTCCCTTTTTTCTTTCCTCTGGGACTCAGAGGGGTCCTCTCCTCACTCATCTGGCGGCAAGTCTCTCCTACTGCTGCAACTCGTACCCTTCTCGTCGATAGCTGCCCCGGGGCATGTTTCCTTTTTTTTTTTCTTACTTAATTAAAAAGTCTTCATTAAATGTACTGTATTTCATACAATTTGTACAAATATATTCAACGTCTGTCTCTCCTCAACTCCAGCAAGAAGAAGAGGAAGAAGAAGAAGAAGAAGAAGGAGTAGGGGAAAGGAGGAGCGGGGGGCAGGGGGTCCTGTTACACAGGTGCAAGGTGAAGATAGGCGGGTTTGGAAAGTTCGGAAGAGGTCGTTGTAAAGTTTTTTTTTTTTCATGTCTCTTTTTGTGATGTTCGTGTGTGGTGGAAAAAAATGGCTTTTTGTACACAAATGGAGCTCCTTATCATGTGGATCAGCTGGGAGGACAGCCTCTATGTGGTGGTGGTGGCGGCGGCGGCTTGGGGAGAAAATGTCTCTCCCTGGTTGGAGGAAAACAAAATTCCCCCCCCCCCTTTGGAGGTCAGTGCGCCACAGTCAAGTCAAGTCTGCAAAGCATTCAGGTACATTTGGATTTTATAAAAATAAGATACAACTGAGGACAAAGGTAGCCGAACTCTGTCGTACTCGCACCACAGCTCCGCGGTGGGACAGGGGGAGGGTAGGGGCGGGGGATGGGGAACGGGGGCTGGGGTTGGGCCGAGGAGCAGTTTATTTGTCTTTTTAGGATATGGAAGGAGGTTCAGCAGAGGTACCGAGGGATATGGTGGTGGCGAGGCTGAGGGTTAAGGGGCTTGTGCAGCACAGGGAGGTCTAACCCATGGCTGTGACCATACTGGAAGGGTGGTGGGGGGCGAATGAGGGGTGCATGGGTGTGGGGGTGGTCAGCATGTGGCCGGAGTGCGAGAAGGGAGGGAAGGAGGACATGTGGCGGGACAGGGCGGCCGGGCTGAAGGAGCTGCTCTTGTCCATCAGGCTCTTGGAGAAGTCGTCCATACCGTCCTGGGACTTTTTGCTCTTCTTGGACTTGCTGGACATCTTCCTGTTCCTGGTCTGGATGCCTTCCTTCTTCATGGTGAGAGGTCGGTTGATCTGCTCTCGAAAGGAGACAGAGAAGGTGGCAGGTTAGTATTTTTGTCGCAATATATTCGTGGCGTTGTGTTCACATGCAAGATAGACATCTTAAAAGTGGAGATTTTTCGAACTTGGAGACATTCGTGGCTCCGTTTCCACTAAGCGACACAATAAAAAAAGAAACCTTAAGTGGAAGGGTGTCACCAAGTTTCAAAGTAAGTAAGAAAATGTGGCACACACAGAACTTTTAGTTTTCTTTGAGGCAGATTTGGGGTTTTGGGGGAGACATAATGATATGACATATGAGTCCCATTTCAGGGCAAATCTGCCTGTCCCATCCTGAAACAGAAGATTGTTTATATACTCTTTGTGTGTATGTGTCTAACTGTGTGTGTGTGTTGGGGTGGATTTAAATGTTGATTCATTTAAACTGAACTGTATCTGAGGATGTGGCTGTGCCAGAAAGAAAGAGAGAAATGGGGAAAGATGGAAAGAGTGTGTGCCGAACAGAGACGGAGAAGGGTCTGGCAGCCGATGCCGACCACAGAGGACACATGGCCACGACGACCGCCGGCGTCGGCCAAGTCCTCCTCTCCACCCTCCTCCTCGACCGTGTGGCCGTCTCCTGGCCAAAATGGCCCCAGCTGCCATATTCCAGCATAGGTTTAGCCGGGAATGAGAGCTGGGATGATGGAATTCCGGCTGTGGGCCGGATTATGAGGGGAGGTGGATGAGGCCGGTTGGCTTCCTGATCTTTCTGAGCGGTTCTTCCCGGGGAAATGGGAGCAGGGAATTCTTCCTCGCTCTCTCTCTCTCTCACGCGCTGTCTGAGACATTGGCATTTTTTCACTGACTCTTTAGGCAGTGTGGCCTCAATGATTAGCCCCCCCCCACAACCCCCCCGCCCCAACCCCCCAGTGATGTGGTTTCATTCTCTAAAATGTGGCTTCATACTGGGTGACTTTCTCTGCCTTGTCTTCCAGCTCTGAGGCGTGCTACGCCCACCTTATGTTGGTCAGGCCTGTGCTCTTTGTTGCTGTGATGTCTACTGTCTCACAGAGGAAGCCTTGGGCCTCTGGCTCGGCGCCGTCCGCCGCCGCCTCGGCACATCAAACAAAAGCCAAGCCAAAGTGTTTGAGTCAGTGACGACGGCAGAAAACATCCTCTCTCCCAGCACCAGCAGCTAACCACCTGAAACCTCAGCCCCCCGGTATACAGTAGGTGTCAAAGCTGAACACACTGTACTTCACTCAGAGATAGAAAGATGAGAAAGTCATCTTTCACACACGCGACTAAACCCCTGATTACTGAAAAGAGGCTGGCTGTCTGTGTTTTAGGTGTTAACATGTTTGTGGAAACTTTTCACAAGCTTCTTATCTAAGCCAAAGCTTACGGGACAACAGCCTGCTACCATCAGGTGTTTTGGGACATCACACACACACACACACACACACACACACACACACACACACACACACGCACATATGCAAGGACTTTGCTAAATTCTCCATGAAGAATGTGGAATTTGTTTCAAAGGGAGCAAACCCCAACAGAAGTCTGGATTTACCAAAATAAACTCATTTCACAATTACAGCAAGGTCGGGGTCAGTTCAAATGCTAATATGTGACTGGGAAATATTATTCTTCTCTCCTTTAAACCTTGGTCTGATCTGTTTCTGCAGTGGCTAACTATCTGCCAAAAGTAACATGGGAAAATGATTTAACAGGGAGCGCTTGCGTGACAAGCAGGGCAGCAGAGCAGGATACTCTTCCCCTTAACACACAGGGATATAAGCAACCTTTATCTGTTGTCTGTGAGGGGGGGTGGGGGGGATATTACCTACATGTGGCCTCAGAGCAGTTAGCCTGCTCATTATTATTATTATTATTATTATTATTATTATTATTATTATTAGTTTCAACTTACAATGGCCGTTTGATTAAAAGTGACAGCTTTGTGCACAGGAGAGGGAGAGAGAGGGAGAGATAAACGAGTCCCTGGGGTTTTTCAGATTGAGGATGTGAAATGATGTGGTGAGGCGCTAACCAACCCAAAACGAATCAGGCGGATTGGTGGTCGGGGGGGGACTCCAAGTCCCTGGCGCGCGTGAAACCAAAAGGGTAGAAATGAGGGGGAAAAAATATCCGGCCTGGAAATTAATCGAATGTTAATTAAGCCCTCTTCTTTAATATTCAAAATCAAGGCGGCTGCGGGCTTAGTTCACTTCGGTCTTATACATTTTAGATTCGCACTTACTGCCAATAAAATCATATTAATTCTACAGTATTTGTTATCGCCTGGCCCCGGAAATTCTCTGCAGGGACAAGTCCGATCAAATATTCAGAGGAGGAGGGGAAAGGTGCCCAGCAGGACGTGATGAGAAAGAAAAGGAAGAAAGAGGGTGAGGAAGATGGAGTTGAAGGAATACATATTCAGTGCAGCCTTTTTGATGGGTAAGGATGATATCCTAGGAAGGGTTATTACTTACATTGTGCAGTTTATAGTACAGGCCGCAGGCGTTACACACCGGGTCCCCGTTGGCGTTTCTCCGCCACAGCGTCGTCGTTGTCGTCTGGCAGTTTGCGCATGACGTCCCTGCCCGTCTGGCTGCGGACTGCACAACAACAACACACACACACGCCAAAGAACGTCACATCACCACGTAATAACCCGATCAACATGAACGTTTATTCTGACACATTTAACACCAAGAATCAGAGCTGCCATTCCTGCAGAAAGCGTGATTTTTTTTCTTTTTTTTTAGGACTGAAATGAGGATGGGAATTTGGCGTTTTATTTGGGCACTTAACCAGGATATAAGGACAAAATATGGGATTTAATTACATCACATAAATTCGGTGTTTTTAAGATGTGTGATTTTGGCAGCCCTGTATACATGGCGTCTTGCATAGTGGCCTGCTACATCTCTATACATGCAATAATGGCAAGGCCATTTCATTTCTTTTCACTGCACATTAAATACATTATTTAGTCTCACTCATGTGCATTGTGCAAAGCTATTTAAAAAAATATATACTTTATTTTGTCTGTATGTACACTCTTAATGTACACCAACAGGCATTCTTATTTTGAAAGCTGAAAATAGTTTAAAATAAAGAGACAGAAATACCAAAAACAGAGCTGCTTTCACTCGAGGCTAAAAATAGCGCCATAGAGCACATACCTCATGGAGAATAAATATTTACAGAAGACATAAAAGCAGTGCCTTGAAATGGGAGAGCTATTAAATCTGATTAAATTTCCCCCTTAAAGTGCGTGTTTGTGCCACGAAGGCTTGTTTTAAATGGCGACCTTAAAGGGCCTGAACATATAGATTTGGTATCGATTAAAAAAGGGTCTTATATAGGCCTACGTGTGTGTGTTTTAAAGATGATTTTGAAAACATGGACGTTATGGACAGAAAAATATGAACACACCATGCAGTGAAATGAACCATGAGCAATAATTGCACGCCAATTAAAAGCATAATAATAATAATAATAATAATAATAATAATAAAAGAAAAAGTGGGTATTTTTTAGCTTCGCTGCAGGCTTCAGCAGAGTAAAACCCTCTCTTCATCCTGACACAGTGAAAGTCATGTCTTCCCATGGATTTAGCTGCCTGTCTGTCTCGCAGCCCAGTTTGCTGCAATGGCTTGACATTGATGTTATAATCTCTACAAAAAACAATCAATAGACACGTGACTGCAAAAGGACACACTAACGTAAAGGACTACATTATCTCAGGGAGGGATTTCCAATTATACACACGGGGTGGCCTAATAACCCCTGCTGCTGTGTGCTGTGAATAACCAATCAGATTGGAGGAACAGCCCGGAATAAGTCATACGATGATGTGTGTAGAATGTCTGGCTATATGATCTTTACTTGTATTGCTATTTTGTTGCAGCATTACCATCTTTTGACTTTTTTCACCCTCTTGATTTTTTTTAATCCATTACGCCAATGCTGTCAATTCACCAAATCCTTAAATAACTCGCTTGCTCGATGTGATACATTATCAGATTGGCGGCTCACATCTTGGTCTTAAATCCTCCTCTGATGTCACCTTCTGGCCTATACATAAGATTGTATTTCTTCCTCCGTAAATAAATAATAATAAAAAAAGGTCAAATGTTGCGTGGCAATTGCCCACCTGACCATCCCCGCGTATTTAATTTAAGCAGAGATTATAACACTAAACAATCTCGAGTCGTGACTGTGTGCTGGCCTGGCTCGGACTCCGCAGCCTTTATGTTTTGACTGGGGAAGCGGGCTGTGTTGTTAAAAGCGACTTATCTGCGCTGCTCAGATATCCGGCAGCCCTTTCCTGGGAAGTCGGGTTTTCACATTAGAGGCGAAGGTGGAGGAGAGAAAAAGGTCCAGTACAGGACTGGGCAGCCATCTTTGCCTCGAAAGATTTTTTCTTTTGTATAAGAAAGGCATGCAGGGAAACTCCTCTGAAGCTCATAAGAGACGCAGCTTTGATGAGAGGGGCTTTCCCTAAAATAACTGCAAACTGCAACAACAACAAAAAATAGCTCCACCTGAAGCAATCATAAGAATTGCACACCAAAAAATAATAATAAACTAGCCTACCAATAGCCCAAATGTACTAAAATGTCAAAATAATATTCATATGATGGAGCTCATTGTGCGTTTTTGAATGCAGGCCTGCAGCCACAAGCTACAGAAGCTCTCTTTTAATGGAGGCAATGCATCTCCATACACATGGGGCCTATTGTTTAAAACAGAATACTGTGAATCAATGACAATTTTAGCAAATAAAAAATAGCATCGTCATTGCATTTAAAAAAAATAAAAAAAAAATAACTGTGCAGTTTTTTTCTATGGTAGTATCTGAAAACAGAGACCTGCACTTGTCGAGTCAATTTCCTGCAGCTAATAGGCCTACTTCTTCCTGGATAGGGGAAAAACAGAGAGAGAGACGGACATGTCATCAATAGAGAAATGTGGTGGAGACGTACCAGCCGCCGCTTGGGTTTGATGAGAGGGCGATTCTGCCCGTTCATCTTGTGATAGAGTCCGCAGGCGTTACACAGATAGTGACCCGTACCGTCCCGCCTCCACAGCGGAGTTGACGTGGCTCCGCAGTTCACACACTCTCTACCTTCTGCAAGAGCCCAACACACAAACACACACACACACACACACGCACACACACAAAACATGGAGACAGTGTCCAGGTCAGTTGGTCCTTAAAACATAATTGTTGATGCATGTAAATTAAGCTTAGATTGTGAGAAGATATTTATATATATATATATATATATATATATATATATATATATATATATATATATATATATATATATATATATATATATAAAACATACAATATGCAACAAAAAAGCAATAACAGTAATGCAACATTGCAACTACAAGCATGACTTTTTCTGCAGCAGATATTTTACAACACACACACACACACACACATTAAACATGTGGTAAGTGTTGGTGGTGAATATAGCAGATCTGTTAAGGTCCATAAAGCAGAAATTATTTCAATAAACCACAAAATCTTTAAGCTACAGTACGTGTCCTGAGTCAGGATTTTCACACTGAGCCAAATGCACTTTGGCCCGTGATGATTTAAAAAAAAAAAAGAAAATGCAAAGGCTTCTTCTTTCTCTCATCAGCCAATCTTTCATAATAATAGTAATAATATTATTAACATGAATCATTATTATTATTTGTCTATGTATATGATGTCTAATAACAGGCTGTGTCCCTTTATTTTGAAATGATTGAGGGGGTGTTCATGTTTGACTGGCACTTCTCTAGTGACACCGACAGGTGAGACGCGCACTAACAGTTTAATTTGATTATAGTAGAAGGGGGGGCTGCAATTGAAACAAGGGCTCTGCAGTCACAGTCAGATTATTTGAAAACAGAGACTCACACAGGGCTTTTGTGCAACGCCAATAGCCTTTTTGCATGTTCATGCAGCCGCACTTCCCCTTTTTTTTGTCGAGCTGCAGAAACAAACACAGCCCGACTTCTTCACGAAGAGAGAGAGAGAGAGAGAGAGAGAGACGGATGCGTCCGGGTCGTTCCGCGTTTTGACGTGACAGACGTGTAAGCACCTGGATAAATGTGTGTTTCTTTAATTTTTTTTTTCTCTCTCTCTTTCTCTTCTGATGCTGAAGTCAAACAGGAACTGTCGGATCCAGTGCATACTGCTTGAGTAAAAACAGGCCTCTGCGATGCAGCTTTTGTGTACTGCACAAGATGTGTTCAGGTTTTAGTTGCATGGAGTTTACATGACAAACACACACTGAACTGTTGAGCTTATTAAAAAAAAAAGGGGGAATACTCATCAGATCGGGAAATATCTTAAAATGCACATTATCTCACATTATCCTTGAATTAAAATCTTTATTTGCATTAAGTGAATGGGGTTTAATAACCCCGAATGATATGCATCGACTAATCCACTGTTTTCTATACTCCCATCAAAGCCGCTGATATTAATCTCATTACAGAAAACTGGTTTTCAGCTGAGCAGCAGCAACCTTTAAAATAATTACCCCCCCTCCCCCACCCCATCTCCTAACAATTTGGAAATATCTCCCCACACACTCTCTCTTTCTCTCCCCTCCCTCGGTGGTTCGTGCCCTCTGCCACGGCGGCGGCTCACCCGCTTTTTCCCTGTGAATGAACGAGCAGCATCCGGTGCTCTACCGCTGGGTAAACAATGCAACTGTGGCGCGCACTGGTCTGACAGTAATGGGATTATCTTAAACATATAAACGGGGCGACATAGCCCAGAGAGCTGGCTTACCCCTCTCCCTCTCTCTCCCTCTGTGTTAGTAAAGGGGAAGATGGAGGGGGAAAAAATGACCTAAATTAATTTAAGCATTCAACTCTCATTTTGTTTTGTTGGGGGAAAAATACCCAACGAAGTCTGGGAAATAGACATGTCCATATAGTTTTTAGTTGTACATTTTATTAATATTTTTTTCAACTAATGTATTTCATTTTTTTATACACTTAACATATGTTTGTTTATTTTTATCTTAACTTTAAATTGGATGTATTAATATTATTATTATTATTATTATTATTATTATGAGGATTATTATTGATATTATCAGATGATGAATGACCTGTATGGCCCCCCCGAAAGGAGAGCTTGTTCTTGTGAGGGATGAATGAGCTGCTCATGGGCTTTTTTTTTTTGAGTATGAGATTAAACATGGCTGATCATTAAGGCTGCAAATCAGGGGAATAATGTTAGATCAAAAGGGAATGTAATAAAGCGCACGCCTACCTGAACAGGACCTTGATTTTGGTCTTGTTTTGGAACCATAACTAGAAGATGACCCACCTATCAGGCTACTTGGTGGGAAGAGGCCTGGGCCGTATTCAGGGACATAGGATGGGTATGTGGCGATGGGGTGGTGGGCAGAGGATGACCCTGCTCCGATTGATGCCACGCTCCGGCTGTGAGCTGACTCCAGTTTCATACTCTCGGCCAGGGTCACTTGGTACTTTATGCACTCTTTATCCTCCTGCCGCCCGGAGCTGCTGCCCGGGGTGGATATGCCCGGGTCTGGGGATACATCTTTCGGTGGGGTCGGGGGAAACGTGAAGAGGTGCGGACTGGAGTGACCGGTGGGCAGGGAGGAGGAGGAGGCCGGGGGGTAGACGGACAGGCTGGCCGGGGAGCCGTGGTGCAGGGGGTTCTTGGGGAAGGGGCTCAGGTTCCAGGGAGAAGTGCTGTGGTGCGGGGCGATGCCTTTGCTCCCCTCCAGCCAGGGAAGAGAGCCGTGCAGTAATGATGGACGGCACACCTGGCTACCTGGGGCAGCACAGAAACACAAGAAAACATCACAACCTGACCTCCGTCTGCGACAACACACACACACACACACAATAAAAACGCACACACATGCATTTGCCATTTAGGTGTGTAGAGTCTATCTGTAGGCCTAAACAAGCACTGGAAGATGAAGCTGAACGCCCATTTACGCACAGATTTACCAAACACATTTACTGACATGTACAAGTTTTATTTTGAATATGTTACACAAAGCCCGGATTTAATTTGCCCCCGGCTGTTCATTCACTTTCTATCGAGATTCGGTTGCCGTCTAGAAATCATCCGAATATCTCTTATGTAGGCTATAGAAACTAGAGTTTCGTGTGGCCACGCACTTGCATAATTTAGCTTTTTGACCTTTTCCATTAAACAGGCCTAAGTCAAAAGCTTTAAAAGAAACAACGTCGTGATTGACTGTTGAGGAAGTTAAAGTCTACAATAAAGGGAACTCCACACATGACTGCGTGCTACTGAACAGTATATTATAATAAATGTAAATATTGAATGCATTGCCAAAATATTCCAGGTGTATCTGTGACTTCTGTGCCAACATGTTTTTTTGTTTTTGTTTTTTTTTTAAATCGGTAACTTGATTGATTTGGATAACAAATTACGCACGGGCTTTTGAAAAACTTCGAACATATGAGTCAGCTGAATGTAATATTTGTTTCCATGTTTGTGTAGTTTAGACTGGAATAGAATGTGATCTACGCGGTAGACAGAAACCAAAGACAAACTGGAGGTAAACCATACATATTTACGGCGTGGTTTCACAACACTTTACGCTCTCGAGTTTTTAAGACGAAGCCAACTCAGGACAAAACCGAAACCTGGTCTGCATCACAGTCAGATAATACAAATAATTCCAAACACAGTGACAGTAATTGAGTATTTGCTGCGGGGGGATACATTACGCACAGGGATCTAAACAGGATCATGTGCACATTATTAAATAAAAGGCCTAAACAGGCCGTTTACTTACTGTGTGGAGGAGGAGGGTACCTCTGGACGGCTCGGACAGAGTTTCCATAGTATGGAGAGACGTGGTTCCCCTGTGCGTCGATATTAAAGAGTACATCCACATCGTCAGCGAGCTGATACTGCGAAGGGTCCATGTATGAGTGGCCGAGGTGATGTGAGCCGGGATGCTGCTCGTTCAACACCGCGGGATGATGGCTCATCCATCGTGGCTGATCCGCACTTACTTCCATTGCTTTGCCTTTTTTTTTTCTTTAATAAATGTTCATGCACGCCGAAGCAAACCGGTACAAGTCACAAGATAAGAAACAATCTGTCCCAAATCCGTTTTTTGTTAAATCCACAGGTTCCACGCTTGCTTCCGATCACCTGGAGACAGAAAGTAGAATTGATTGTCTTATTTTCTCAAAATTGTTCACATGCAGCACGACCAAAACAGGCAAGAGGCTCACGCTTTAAGTTAATTTAGCCGAGTTCGAAATAATAATAATAATAATAATAATAATAATAATTAAACACGAAACATACCCCACATTACAAATGCAACAAAGGTGTTGTCATATAAATACGTCCAAAATGGAATCCAGTCCTCTCAGAAACAAATGTGAGTTGTTTCAGCCCAGCTCAACAAGTAGTGGAGGCTCGTACGGGCGCAGGGCTTGTTCGCAGCGGATGGCTTCACTGCACACTGACCAGCACCAGTAAGTTTAACTCACTGATCAAATCTCTGTTTGTGCGCAGTTGTAGCCCTCTCCATTAACTCCGCTCCCCTCTCTCTCTCTCTCTCTCTCTCCCTCTCTCTCTTTCCCTCTCGTCTCTGTGGCTGTTGCTCGCTCACCCTTGCTCTGCCTCTCTCTTGCTCTCTCTCTCTCTGTACTGCTCCCTTTTTTTCTTCTTTTTTTCTCTCTTTTTTTTTTTACAGTGAAGGCATTCTTTCAGGATGGCGCCAGGCAGCTCAATGCTTGCAGACAGCTGTGGCGCGACGCAACTTAAGGAGGGTCTGTCAGTGTCATCAGTTAAGGGGAGGGGCCTGCCCTAATTGAATATAACGGGGGCCAGGAGAGATGCAGAAGTGCTGCAAGATATTTTTTTTTTTTGTTCAATGACCTTACCAAAAAAGATATTATTTAAATACAGAAATTTCTGTTAAATCGGCCCTTATAAAACTTTACACCCAAGTTAGGCATGGAAACAAACACATACACATAAAAACAAGCATCTGAGCCATACATTTAAAAAAAAAAAAAGTAGTCAAAATTACAGAATGATTTTTCTCTTAATACATGTATTCGACTAAAGTGTGCACTTCTTCAAACAGTATTCAGCAGTGTGTGTGTGTGTGTGTGCAGAAAAGCTGCAGCAGAGCCTGTTGCTCTGGGCCAATGGCAGGTTGTGGGACATGCACGCTCTTAAAATTGTGACAGTGCGTCCTCTCGCGGTGACAGGCACATTATTCTAATGGCAGATCCGAATTGAGCCTAACTTCTCACCGTGAAGCAGGCGCGGACAAGGAGACTGGGAGACTGTCTAACTTATTATATGAAATAAAAATAAAATGAAGGAAAAAAAGTCCTAATGTAGGCTTTTATTGTCTGTCAGCTAACTCACCACTAGCTGTGCAATAACCCTCAAACAGACAAGCAACGATGGCTGATGTCATTATTTATTCAAAACATGCATTAAATGTAACACGATAGCGCCGCGCTTTTCATCTTTTTTCAAGTTTAACAGATTAGCAACTATAAGATAAAGTGCAACATTTTCCCTTTAAATCAGAGAGGATTTCACCCTGCATGTTCAGTGTCCCACAGGAATGATGCCGCGCGTTATTCACTCCATTGCGCGGCAGAAAGGGGGAAGTATTTTATGTCTAAAGCCCAGTTTGGTTTCTCCATATTGTCTCAGATTGGCAGTGTGTAATAGTAGAGGTGTGTGTGTGTGTTTGTGTGTGTGTGTGTGAGGGCAGCCTCGGCGACGCCACTGGATGTGACGTCACCGCGGTGTAAACAATCAGGAAATGAACCCTCTCTCAGCACGCAGTGGGTAGGCAGACGCGGGAGCGCGCACGCCCTTGCAGTAGGTATCAGCGTTATCCTGTGACAGTCATATCAGGTAGGCTCGGTTTATCATTGGCTGCGCTAAAATGCATGAAATGGACTGTCAGTAATCAATAGTATGATGATCAGTCAGATAGCCTTAATTTTGTATTTTAATAACTATGATTACGATTTGTTTTAAACAAGGCCACAGGTTTAGGTGATGACTCCATTCGTGTTTATTCGTCTTATTCCCAGTTTATTTTCCCTCTTTGATATAGATGCTGTTTTCAGCCGGGCGCGTGGGAGCACAGACTGAGAGAGACTTGGCAAAGCGTCGTATTTTTCCTCTCCAGGACAGCCCTATACCTGGAGAGAGAGAGAGAGAGAGAGAGCGAGAGCGAGAGCGTTTCTCACTCAGGCAAACCTGAGACTGAACTTGGATGCAAACTGCTGTAGCTGCCATTGTCAAGCTGTCAGCGGACTCGTGTAATTATCCTCTTGAAAAGTATCGCGGAGCCATTATCCACAAAGTACCCGTTATAGGTGCTCAGAGGCAACACATGACGGTAAATGTAGCCTTAAATCCCGATTATGTTTTTTTGTTTCTTGACTGGATGTATCGAAGCTTAGAGAATGGGACATGGAAGCCATCCCATGACTTGATTCCCAAGCTTCGGTGTCAATAACGCCGGAGCTTATTCAACACCGAATAAGACTGGCTCTCTTAAAAAGTTGTCATTTATAATCCCGAACTGTCGCCACAAAGGGAGAAATAGCAGTGGCTTCCGTTCCCCTTTTCTATGTCTGTCTGTGTGTGTGTGTGTGTGTGTGTGTGTGTGTGTGTGTGTGTGTGTGTGTGTGTGTGTGTGTGTGTGTCTATTTTTGAAGTTAATGGCCTACAAATAGCAGAGCTGTTGTGCGTAAAGGTCGATTCATAAAAGTAGGCGACAGGCCAGTCCAGGCTTTGAAAGCAGAGATATGTGATATTATGTCAGCCACTCGTGATTATAATCAAGACATGGCACAGTTTCTCTTTTTACATTGCGTCTCGGAATTAAAGACACCAACGGATTATTCTATTGCCAGTGTGGGGGATGAAATATGTTAGATAACGTCTATATTTGTGTGTGTGTGTTTACTTTGTCCCCCAGCTTCCTGTGTGTGACCTCATCAGCAATTACAGTCATTGTTTTTCCTCATAAATAATAATTTCCTTCCGTCAGCTGATTAATCAGAGGTCAGGGAGATAAAATCACACATCAATACACTACTACATTAGGTTATAATAGTAATAATACACCACTAACCCACTACTAGGCTACTATATTAATAATAATAACAATAACAATAATAGCCTACATTTAAACGTTTTGTTAATTTATTTGAAATAGCAGCACATAGGCTATTTAGAAACAAGAGAAGAGCAGATAGATTTTACAATATTAAAGTGTGTGTGTGTGTGTGTGTGTGTGTGTGTGTGTATGTGTGTGTGTGTGTGTGTGTGTGTGTTTACTATTGCATAAAGGCCTATATCATCAAAATCTTTGGTGTCATATTTTGCTTACACATTGATTCATCTCCATGTAATCTGTCAAAAAATAGACGCGACTAACAGGCTACACTAACCTTTCATCTTGATAAAAAAAAATAACAGAAATAAAATGGCAAAATTCAACTGAAAGGAGGAAAACACACACGACACATGTTATATACATGAATAATAAATGATTAAAAGAGTGTAATGCGTTGCCTGTACAATGCAGATGCCCAGTAACTGATTAAAAATGCTACAGGCGAGTCATGCTGCAGTAATAGTGATATATTGACCTATATTACTGGTTAAATGCTCCTTTGTACATTTTGAAACCGGTAGCTATAGCACCGCAGGTATAGCCTACATGTTGTACCAGTCATTTGTCACCTTTCTAGTCTTTTCAAGAAAAAGATCTACTATTCTGTCAGTATGAGAACCAACTCGGCTTCTTAGAACAAAACGAGGGCGTCAAATTCTACTTGTCGAGCGCGTGAAACTTGATTTCCTAGAATGATTAAAAATGAGAACGTAAGCTGTCGGATAACTCAGCTTTTTCTTCGAGTGTAAAATAAAAAAGTAGCACTTGTATTTTGTGTCATTCTTCCCAACGAAAAAAAAGAAAAGAAAAAAAAGAAGAAAAACAAAACGGTCTGCCAATTGACTGGCTCGTGATCTTATCAGTGTCTATATCGCTTCTCGCCAGACGCACTGATGTAATCTTTCATTTAGCGTACAGGGCCTTTTCACCTCTTATAACCGCCTGTATAGACCCCATAGACAGACAGACACAAAGCCATACATATTTCGGGCTAATTTATAAATTCTGATTTAAACATGACACTGAGTTATTAACACAAAAATAATGCCTGGATTTAAATTCGAGCTCAGAATTAAGACAGAATCTTAACGTTTGTGTGACATCTCCCGTAATGAAATAAAATCTGACGCGAAATTCAGACGAAATCGCAGTAGCCTAGACCTGCTGTCCCTCTTTGTCACGCTCAAGGCCGGTGGTGTTTTTTTAATTTATTTTTTAAAAATAGTTTTACAATAATTTAATAATATTGCAAAATTCCATTGAACCGTAGTGACAAGTATGGATATTATTTTCAAAACAGGAAAAAGTGCATGAAAACGTAGTTATTAGCCGTTTGGGATCAATACAAGGATGTGCGAGGTCTCTCTCGCGCTCAGCTCTTCGCATGCAAATAACCGAGCTCTTGGCCCGCCACAGTGTGCGTGTGATGCCCTTAATTTGGCATCCTATTCATCGTTACAGCGGCTCTCTCTATCGAGACATATCGACCGAAGACGAGATGGAGGAAACTAATAACGGAGGGAGGGAGGGTGGAGATGCAGCCTCAGCAAACCCAACTCCTTTTTTATGACCCGCCGGCAAGGTAATCAGATCAATTTCACGGCTTGTATGGGATTCTGCCTATACCGCCGACCTGAGCTGTAGGTAGGTAGGCCTAATATGTCGTTAAAACCCCTCATCTGCGCTATTTTGGGGGGGGCGGGGGGCGGTTTTGAGTCAGGTAGCGACATATTTGAAGGAATGCAGCTGGCTATCGTTGAGCCTTTTTTTTTTTTTTACATAGGCTATTAATCTCAAGTGAAAGTGTGAAGCGGAAACTGCGACCATCACTAATTATTACCGAAGCTAATTCCACTTGCGGTGAAAGAAGTAACAACAAAGCTAGCAACGACGTTAAAGGCAAACAATGGCGGACGTAGTGGATATATTGTAGCCAATATTTTTTCAACGCTATACAGCCCCGTTATTTTTAAAACATTTCTTAATTTTTTTTTTTTTAAAGCAAGTGCACACAGCCGATGAGGAGAGAAGCTTCCTCTCTGGCTTGAATGAAGTCCCACACAGTCACTGCTTTTTTTTCTTCTCCCCTTCGTTTTACTTCGTTTATTTTTCATGTAAGCTAACATGCAAGCCCGTTCACAAAAGTTTCCCGTCATTCATGTAGACGAGAGACATCAGTGAGCTTTCATTTAGGCTACCATAGCCAGTGAGGGAAGAAGGCAGGCAGCCGATTGGCCAGAGCATTTAGGATGCACCGGCTTCAGAGCAAATCTAAATATTTACTGACCTGTAGTGGACGCTGGACGAGCGGAGGCTTTTTTTTCTCCAGATGTGAAGAAAGAGTGACATAGAGATGGAAGCGCCGATGGCATTTAGAGAGCGAGAGAGAGAGAGAGACAGACAGAAAGAAAGAGAGTGCGAGAGTGAGAGCCGTGGACGGCGAAGGAGAAAAAAAACACACTCTCACAGTGTGGTGGTGGTGGTGGTGGTGGTGCGCGCGCCCTCTATCCTGGAGTCACATCATCATATAACACACCGCGAGGAGAGACACGAGCGCACATAGGCTACCGGGCAGGCTGCACGCGCATGTGGGCCAACCAAAGGCGGCCTCTTTACCGTACTTACTGTAGGTTGCTGTGCACGCCGTCTCTTCCGGGTCTGAACGCATCACTGGTTAGAGGAATAGAAACCCAATTAAAAGCAGTATAACCAATAGGAATAAATTATAGGGTTACAGTAGCACAATATAACATGTATTACGTTTTTTAAACATGAAAAACTCCCAGTTTGTGATCACAAATACAATTAGTTATTTTTATTTAAAATATTATATGCATCTTTTTTTAAATAAAGGTAAAGCAAGGGCAACACCTGGCCATTTTAGGTAACTCCCAATGCCAAAAATAAATACATCCCTATAATCAGGTGTTAATGAGCAGTACATGTGGGGCATAACATACTTATTTACGTGGTACACATCAGAAAAATCCGTTTTAATGGTTCAAACGTGGACCCTTTTGTATATGATGAATGCGGTAGGATATATTGTGCGCCTGAGCAATGATTATCTATAAAGCTAACTTATAAGGATGGCGCTCTGCAGATATTCCACTCTCTCCGTGACACACAAAATGTTGCACCTCCTTTTGTGCTGGAAGAGGAGCCTTTTCTCTCCTCTGCCACAAAGGACAGATGAAGCCATAGCTGGTGTCTAATCAACAGCGAAGATCCGCGCCAAACTCCACAGCAATTAGAGCTACATTTGAACAATGTGTAAGCAAACAAATCTGAAATCTTTCCATATCAGTATGGTAATGCGATCGGAGCTGCATTGTGGCCTGGTGTTTTTTTTTTCTTCAGCAGTTGTTCTGAAAACGGCAAAAAGCTTCCACATGCATCCGCCACTAACCCGGAGCACATAGAGGCCTGCTAGCCTGCTTATTGACACCATGGTTCATTGAAAGGAGCACCAAGCAAATCCGATCCTTCTCTCTGTGAAATGCACTGAGGAAAAGAGAGAGGAGAGGAGAGGAGAGGAGAGGAGAGGAGAGGAGAGGAGAGGAGAGGAGAGGATGCTGCAGGCTTTGTATCTCTCATGTTGCGCCTTGACTCTTCGAATGTAAACTGATCACACCCAAATCTATCTTTGGGCTAGAAATTCAATTAAGGTAATAAATTAAAGATAATTGGCGCAAACGTCTTTGTGTAAACTTACGAATACATGCGTCCACAGCCAAATGTGTCTTTTTAAACCAATGAATAATTCAGTATTTCCACGCCGGGTATAAGCGAAGCTTTTTCATTTACGGAATTAGTATTTCAATATCTAAATAGAATTACAAAATAACACATCCAGATAGTAATGCTTTATTAATCTGCTTTTGACGTAAATAAAGTGCTTATTTTGGGAATGATTAGCTCTTCCTTTTCAATGTAAAGGTGAAGGTAATATGCGTCTGTGATAAATGTGCCTGCTGATTGCTTTGATATAATAAGCTAATGAAAAACAACGGCTAAACCATATTTATTCCGCAGATAATTACAGCATATTATAGGTGTAATAAAAAGATTAATTATGAGGAAAATAACGAGAATCAATTTGGTTCTTGTTCAGTCGGGATACAATTACATAAAGGGAAAAATAGATTTTCATTTTGAAAAGGAGCGGATATGAAATGACGTGCATTTTTTTTGTAAGAGGAGGGGTGCAGATTTTGTGGAGTCAATCCTTAATTAATTGTAAATGGAGACTGTAAGTGGTTTAGGCTTTACCTTACGTTACTAGGCCACACTACATCACATTAGAGAGGTGGGGGGGAATAGTCTCCGTTTTGCATGCACTTCACCGAACCGGGCTATATCGGGAGCGCGAGCGTGATGCCAAAGTCCAAAGTCACGCTCCTCTTCTTCCCGGCGCGCGCCGTGAAATCGCGTGATTAATGTAGAATTTGACGCAAGCTCCCGCGTGACAGCAGAGGCTGACAACAGCTAAGCACAAACCCTCCGGTACACTGGGCCGAAATAACAAGCGGAGCCTGCGCACACTGGCCTTTATTCCCGCCAATGCTATCCCAGATATTTATAATCTCTCCAGCAGATAGAACGAGGAGCCATAATGTCACCTTTATATTCTGATTAAATACAGCAGCTTTTTTTAGATACCTTTTTTAGAGTTCATTTCGCAGTTTCAAATCGAGCAGCCGCACAACATCCAGTGGAGCACCGCTTTATCTGTAACCCACCCCCTGCACCGTGGCTTTTCTGCCCCGTTAGTGCATTTAAACGGAGTAAATCGTATACGGTCACCCGCTTTTATAGCCTCCCGGTGTAGCCTAAATTTTATTAGACACTTCCCACTCCAAATGTGAAATAAATGCTGCCGTATATATATATCTCCCTTTTCTCCCCTGCCTACATGATTCTTCGCTGTTAAGTGTCGACTAAGATGACCTTAATTTGAGACAAAACACCTCCAAAAATGTATGGGCCACGTATTATCTATTTACTTATTTATTTTCTCAATGTGTTTTATTATTCTCGTCCTGTGCACCCTCCAAACGTTAAGCCAATATGTGTGTGTGTGTGTGTGTGTTTTTTTTTTTTTTTTCACGGCGTCTTCTCCCTGCGATTTTATTTTTAAAATATTAGGCCGAGGTGGGGAGAATTATAAACGACTCCGCTCTTATCTGCTCCCTTCACGTATCCAGGATCACAGAAGCTGATTAAGAAAGAAGTCACAGCCAACGCTGGATTCATAATGATTTGGAATAATGAATCCTTATCTCCCCTCTGCAGATTATCAGCCTTTCAGCTCGCCATGTTTTGTTACATGGGATAATTTATTGCATCTAATACATCACAATGAATCTGATGGGGGAAAGTGATGGCCATGTTAGGAGAGAGGCTGCTTCTTCTTTTTCTTTTTTTTCCCCGGGGCAATGAAATGCCTTTACGATTTTTAATTGGTAAAATATAAGGGGGGGATCTGATAAAAAAATAAAATAAAAAAAGAAATGGAAGCACAGAGGTATAATCTTGCCTGCTAGTGTTCCAGCAGCACTCTGCACTATAATTAGTGTGTCAATTTCAACCTGAAATTAACAGCATCGACCTGCCATCTCTGCTTACGCCGGTGGAGTCAGCTAGATCCTAATTTCGCATGATTTATTTTTCACCAAGAAGAGATAATTAATCATAAACACTGAAAACAGTGCAGCAAAGTGGAGATAACAAAATATTTGCATCTAAAAAGATTCGATGAAGCCAATCCGTTTCCAACAGCCCTCCCTCCATCTCGAGCCCTCCTGATCTAGCCACTGCTGCAGTTCTCATGAGTACCTCCAAGATCTTTTTTTTTCCCTTTAATTTTGCATGATTAATCTTTGGGTGGCGATGTATCATTAATCACTACATAAGGTGGGGAGGGGGCGGAGACATGTGGCCCCCTGCGTAAACAGCGGCTACAGTGTGTGTGTGTGTGGGGAGGGACTGTAATTGTTGGATTGTGGATGTGTAGCATCATGTGCATGGTGGTGTCACTGTTGTTGGGAAGTGTGCCATCTTTCTTTTCTTTTTTATTAAAAGGGGTGGGAGGGGTGTAGCCTGGCATAGGCTGACAACCACCAGGATGCAATGTGCAGTAGCTAATATAATAATAATAATAATCATAATAATTTATATATTGGTTATTATTTTTATTGGATAATCATTCTTTGTTTGGAAGTCGTCATTGGCACAGTGCCCGTGCAGCTCTGAATTTTTGGATGCCGCTATGTTTAAACTTGGGCATGCTCACCGTGCCAGGATAAATTTGCATTTTATTTGCAGCTGTAATTAGCTGATCAGCATCTCCCTGTCTCTCTCTCTCTCTCTCTCTCTCTCTCTCTCCCCCTCTCTTCTCATTATGATTTTGTGTTCTTGCTGCCCCTTTCACTGCCTCTCCCCAATCCCTCATTTTCCAATGTCCTGGCAGCGCCACCAGATGTTTATCAGTTTTATACCCAGGGACACTGCCATGTCAAATAAACCGAGGATGGACACTTGCAGGCGGCTGGGTATCCAGGCAAGCCCTCCCTCCCTCCCTTTCCTCTCCTCCTCCTCCTCCTCCTCCTCCTCTTTCCTGGCTGAGCAGAATAATCCTGGACTGGGTGGCCACTGGGAGTCCAGTGAGGATTTCATATAGAAAGAAAAACAACCAGATCACATAGGTTGTTGCTTAAAAGGGGGTCTCTAAAATAGCCTGAATGAATTCACCCTGAAAGAAAAATCTTTTGTCTGTGCAGACACAGGCCATATGATGGGAGGCTGATGCTGCAGCCCAGATACTGTAGATAGAGATGTGGAGATGAGTTTAATGAGATGCAAGGCTGGGGAGTTGGGGGACAAACAGCCAGTCAGGAGTCCTCCCAGGAGACACCAGCACAATGCAACCTGCCAGTTATCTGCAGGGGAATGTACTCCCACTTTAATGAGCAGTCGTTTATTAAAACACACACACTCTTTTAACCTCATAATTGAAAAATGGCTTTGCAGGAGCCCCTCGACCCCCCACATTGCAGCGGCTGTGCAGTTCCACTACAGAGGACGTATACAGTAGCTATCTCAATGTAGATCACCTGTGTTGCAACAATCACAACAACACGTCAGAGGGTTTTGCAGAGTCCCCAGTTGGCCATGATATACAAATATTTATCCACTGATAAGGAACCGCCACGATGGCAGATAACCTCCTTTTCCACTGCGTCAGGTTTAAGTTAAAAATTTTTTTTTATTTTGGGGTTGTGTATAAATTTTTTCTTTTTTAGAAACAAAGCAGAGGAGAGATGGGGGGACCAGAGTGGGAGGAGGGTTTCCAAAAAAAAAAAAAAAAGAATGAATGAAAGACTGGCTTGGTTTTCCTTGCAATCCACGGAACAAATAGCTAACGTTTAACGTTTACACCCTGCCTGGCGACTCACTGGCGCTGTGGGGCCGAGTCGAGCCAGGCTAAAGTGTCCCGAAAGCCTTTGGAGGGGTGTAAGTCCCCGGCTATCGGGTTCTCCAGATCCCCTTTAAATGGCTGTCAAAGAAGCAAATATCAAATTGCATGAGGTCTCACCCTCCCCGCCCTCTCCCGCTCTCTCTGCCAGCCTGGCACCAGTAATGCGTTACTGTAATGTGATTACTTCTGCAGGAAAGCAGGGATTTTCCCGGGAATTCTTTCTTTATTTTCAACTTGTGAATTCAGCTGTCGTCATTAAGACTGAAAACAGACATCAGGCAAATAGTAAGCTTTATTTGTGCTTTATTTGAAAGAATAAATTTCCTCTGTGAAGATGGTAGTTTCTTGATCCAAATCTAATAATCGATCATGTTGTCGATTTTAGCAAAACTGATACATGTGGAGAGTTTGCAGAACTATTCACTGAACTTACAGCCCGTAGAGACATACATAATATAATAAAGCATCAAAGTAAATTCTATGGGAAGCAATAAAGTGCAAATTATTACATAAAAATGAATTGAGTGGAGGATAATAATGAGTTGTGTTTAAATTGGTGGTTCTTGTTACATTACTGGTGACTTAACACCACTGTACGAATGAATAAATCCTGCAAGTGTAGGGAATGCTGTTGAGACTCTACAGTGACCATAACCATGTTCAGTCTTTTGGGGTTTAGTACACATAACAATAACAAAAGAAATGTATTTTGATTTAGGTTTTTATTAAAGTGTGGAGAGAGTAGCTGAAATATTACAAATAAACATTAATAAAAATGAGTCAAGAGCATAGAGACAGTTGTAATAACAAGCACAACGCTGCAAAATTTAGGAAATAACAATATCAACTATCAGGGAATTAAGGAGCTTACACCAGTGGTAGCCAACCTGGGGGTCGGGACCCCAAAATGGGTCACAAGATAAATCAGCGAGGTCTGGTGATCTATTTCTTTTTTACAGAATTTGCTTAAAGATTTGCTTTTTGCTTGTGAATTACCGGATTATCTGAAATGTTACAAATGTTAAAAATATCCAAACAAAACAATCTGAGAAGGACAAAATCTCTCTTTGGTAGAACAGGACACGAACAGCCAGTGACAGACAGACAAAGGCAAAAAGGGTGGGAACCATTGGCCTATACATGATGATATGGACTCTTGATATTGTAAAATGAAGAGCAAATACATTTTATACACAGCTTTTGTTTTCATTATAATGCCATATGTTTGATAAGAGGGTTCAGCTGAAGATGCAAAGACACCTGCAGCACTAAAGCTAATCATATGGTGCTTAAAGGCCCGTGTTAAACACATTTTGTCATACTTTTTCAGCACAGCATATCTGTAGAGCTGCAAAGATTCACCGATTAATCGATTAGTTGTCAACTATTAAATTAATCGCCAACTATTTTGATAATCGATTAATCGCTATGAGTCATTTTTATGAAAAAAAAGAAAGAATTCTCTGATTCCAGCTTCTTAAATGCAAATATTTTCTAGTTTTTTTCACACCTCTGTGACAGTAAACTGAATATCTTTGATTTGGGGACAAAAGAAGACTTTTGAGGACGTCATCTTGGGCTTTTGGGAAACACTGATCGACATGTTTCACCGTTTTGACATTTTACAGACCAAACGACTAATCGATGAATCGACAAAATAATCGGTAGTCGCAGCCCTATGAATCAGTATATCAGTGTGTGCTATAAGACATATTTTCTTTAATAATAGCATACATCTTCTCTGATCCTCAGTGATGTCGTGGTCAAATAATGGAAATCCACATGAATATTAGCCTGTGTTTCAGAAAGAAGAAAAAAAATCTATTTCATCCTTAACAAAAGCTGAATTCAGTGTGATGCTATGATACACATACTGAACCTCATCATTCAGATTCATCTATGAAGATAAATGGTTATAAAAGCTGCACTCACTCCCAACTTTCCCAAATTAGACGCACAGCTCTGTTGAAAATACCACCTCCTTTCTAACAGTGTATAGGCTTATCTACAGAAGGCCTATGCATTGTCATTAATCTTCACCAGGCTAATTAAATTAATCCATCGCCTCTTGGCATTGGAATATAGCGACCACCACTAAATCCGCTGCAGGATAACGGATTTGTTTTTAAAACCAAAAGAGTTCTCTGCTTTAATAGCTTACAAAACAGCACCATGCAGGCCCGGATTCATTATCAGTGGCATTTTCTGTTATGTTCAGACGGATGATTCTAAATAAAACACACCTTCTTTAGGTTTCGATGTGTGTGTGTGTGTGTGTTTTCTTCTCTAAACGGAAGGAGGTTGGAGAGTTGTGGTTTTGATTGACAGTCCGTCCGCGGGATCATGTTTAATCCCTGCCTCTCTCGAGCCTGTTCAGAACTCATTTCTCCACCGCGAGATGGGGGACTCAGATGGTTGCCGGGGCAACGGCGGTAGTGCTAAGCCATTTCCATTTTCTGCGAATAAGGAGGGGGGGACATTTGCAACAGAGGTCGTCACAAAGTCATTCACAAACACAGAGGAGGGGCTCGTTACTCTGAAGGAAGCCGATTACTCGTTACTTTACTCTAAAGTAATATGTAGTCATTACCAGTATCGCAATGTAAAAAAATAAATAAAAAAAAACTTGATTACAAGTAAAACTCCTAATACCTGTTTTTTAACTTTATGTTACATTTATTTGTCTTATTCCTGTAATTCAATACATTGTGTAAGTGTAAATAGTTAAAGAGTCCATTGTCTAAAGTACACATAGAGAATAGTTGAACATAGTACAAAGTTAGACAGTTATTCAAACAAGTTACAGATACTCCTTGTCTTCACAGTAGTTGTACAACAGTACTGCAAACCTGAGCATGTGTATTGTTCCTTATGCTTATCAAAAGCAAAACCCCTAAAAATATCACATCTGAGACACATTATGTTGTGCTTGGAAACACCAAAACAAAATCATTTTTGCGATGGATGGATGGACTTTATTGATCCCAAACTTGGGAAATGTAATACTACATATATTGACATATAGCCTACTGAGAGAACATACTAAAAATACTACTTAAAATTCCAGGAGTATTCTTCTGCAGAAAGAAATGCCCCCTGTGACTGATGTATTATATTTGGTAGTTTATGACAGTTTGTAAGTACTTGTTTCCAACCTAAGGGTTGGGCCCCCTCCAAAGGACCACAGGATAAGCCTCGGGGGGCCGTGAGATGATTAACGGGGTAGAATGAATTTGTGCTACAAAAGTTCTCCATAAAAGTTACCTCTTCTGATTCAGTGAGCTGGAATCCACTTGAATTCCACTTCTCTCAACATCTTTTCACTAATATCTATAAACTTATTTTAGATTATGTTTATCAATATATGCTCTAAAATGAATGGTGATGTATTGGTTTAGTTCAGCTTCCCTGTGAAAGCTAAAGTAGAGATGAGTTACTCTGAGAGAACTGAGTTGCTAGTTTCTTTACTCAAAACTACAGTAATGTAATTCATGTATTTATTATTCTCTAGGGAGCAGGAGGATTTCCAAAAGTTTGGACCAACATGACATTACTTGAAAGCAATACTTGAGTAAAAGTACAAGTATCTTACCAGAAGATGACTTTGGTAGAAGTTAAAGTCTTCTTTTAGAATATTACTTGAGTAAAAGTCTTAAAGTATCAGAAATGTACTGTGCTTAAAGGTGCTGTAGGTAGGATTGTGAAGATCCAGGACTTAGCCAAAGAATTTGAACATGGACAACTTCTCAGTCCCTCCCCCTTTCCGCTAAAGTCCAAAACGGTCTCCTAAGCCCCTCCCCCCACAAGGGAGAATGAACTTGTGTGCATGAGCATTGATTGACATGCAGTTAGATGCTCCCCCTGGCCCTGATTGGTGCATCTGAACAGCGAGCGGTGGATTTTTGCAAATCGCACTACAGCCTGTAGGTGGTTTTTTAAATTACCTGTTTCATCTAGTTCTACTGGAACATAGAGTCAGTTTCAGCAAATATGACAGAAAAGTTAGTTTTATAAGTCTTACCTACTGCATCTTTAAGTATCAAAAGTAATTTTCTGATATTAAATGTACTTAAGTATTAGAAGTTAAAGGTGCTCTAAGTGAGGTGACGCCTAGAGCACCTTTAGGGGGGCTATATTCTCAGAAGGCGAAGCACTGCTACTGCTGCTACTTGGGCGGAGTGATTTGCTTGCAGCACCTGAAGCCCTGTGGTGAGGAGCAGAGAGTAACAAATCACTCCGCCCAAGTATAAGTGCTTCGCCTTCTGATAATATAGTTCCCAGTATGTATAGGGTTAGAAGATGTCTGTGTCAACTGTGACTTTGTTATTTGTACACGCTGTGACTATACAAATCACAACATGTAAATAGGAAAATGTTGGCGTTATTTTGTCACTTATTGGGAGCAGTAGGCTAGATGGAACCGGTTACCTCCAGGATCTGTGCTAAGCTAGGCTAGCGGTGGGTGCGTCAGACAGAGTTACGACACGCACGGAGATGAGAAGGGTATGTATGGACTTATCTAACTCTGGGGGATACGGTGAAGAAGCTAAAGTCCCAATAAGTCGGCATGTTCCTTTAAAGCTACTTAAGGAGAAGCAAAGTGGGGGAAATTGGAAATTAAGGGGTTAAGCATGGTGGAACTGACATTTTAAATTTTTCCTGTCTCATCACAGGGACCGGCGCACCATCAGCATCCAGTGACGACGTCCACGAGTAGGTGAAGATGAACCGGCCTTTCTGATCAAAGGACCCGTCTATAAAGCTCAAGGCTGGCCTTCCTAGACGGGTATGATGCCTTTATTCTGAGGGCACATACACACACACACACACACACACACACACACACACACACACACACACACACACACACACACACACACACACACACACACACACACACACACACACACACTCTCTCTCTCTCTCTCTTACAGTGAGAAATGTCTTTGCTTTCAATCCGGGTGCACAAAGCTGCCATCTTTCATTTTGGCATTTTAAATCAACTCTGTGCTTCTACGCATCTGGAATCCTGCACCCGTCTCCCCGGGGTGCCGCATACATACAACCAGGTTGACGGAGTCAGCGTGCAGGCAGGGTGTTAATGCACTGCTTGTTAGTTTTAATTAAGTAGCCTATAGCCTAGTGATCAGCAACATCAAGGGCAGTTATTTAAATAAAAAGCACACCGGGCCTCCAGTAAACTGCAGGCGAGAGTGTTGGCTCCACTTCGGCTCCTTTTTCTCCATCACCTGGTCTCATTAATTCAAAACGTCTTTGCCTTTCGGTTGACATGACGGCACACCTGTCAGAACATAGCCCACTCCTCAGTCAGTCCTGGCATTGGTGGTCTCATAATTTTATTTTCACAACCGACCAACTTTCTTTCTCAGCGTAGAGCCACGGGCGTCTGCAGAGTTTGTTTGGTCTGTGTCTACACGATAAAGAGGAAAGTTAGGTGAAGGACAACAATCTGTTGGAGGAATAATGATAATAAGGCTAATAAGGTATCTCTCTCCAGCACATTGTTGAAGGGTTTGCGAGTCGCCTATGAGGCTGCTTAAATTAAGCCACATCCAGCAGGTTTTTTCGTATTGAATATGCAAACATATTTGACAATGAATAGTGTAATTGCAGATGATGCTTTGGGCCTGTCTTTAAAGGGAAAGCTTTCAGAATATTCAAACTGCCCTCCTTTCACATCGCATCCCCAACAGCTTTTGAAAAGCTGATGTTTAAAAAGAATTGATAAAGGAGAGAGACGATCCACAGGGCAGAGGAGATAGAAGAGTTCCTCTCAGGCGAAATCGAGTCTGACGCAGTCAACACATCTGATGAAAGGTTGGGATGTTGTTTCAAGAGTAAGCAGAATAAAACTATAAGATTGTTGAAGGAAAATGGGTCCATTATGCTGTTTGAACTTTTAGAAGAACATGTATTACTTTTATCAAAGAAAACAGCCGAAAGATTTTGGATTGGCTGTTCTCTATGACCTCACCAAATTGTTAAAAATCATGCCGTATCTAATTCTTTTTATTCTTTTTATTAGTTTCTAATAACAATATGTTGAAATACATGCCCCTTCCAGAGAAAGCCAACATATTTAAGCTATTTTTACTGTCTATTTTAATAAAAAAATTTCCATGAGGATTGGTCCAGAGTTTTACACACTTTTTCATATTCAACCATTCAATTACAATGTACACTGAGGTTGAAGAGATTTACGCTAAAATGACATCCTTGTGTTGTCAGCCTAAAAGAATGAGCACACACACACACACACACACACACACACACACAGACACACACACACACTGGACCGTGATTTATTTCTGTATTCAACTTTATTTGAAAAAGCAGATGCATCGTGGGTTATAAGTGTAGTTGCTTGTATTTTGGGTCCTCGTGACTTTCATTTTTCTGAACATTAAATCCACAGTGAATCACTGCACACTGGACTGGCCGCCCGGCCACGCCCCCCAACAGTGATGTCAGAGCAGGTGTTTCCCATCAGCTGTTAAAGGTAAAACACTGACGACCCTCTAAGCCAGGGATCTTCAACAGGGGGTCCAGGACCCCAGAGTCAATGCAAGGGAGCCTCCACATTATTGCTAATTTTTGAAAGTTTTTTCAAAAATCAAAGTCTTGAAATGAATCCCCACTGATGATAGGCTTACTGGCCTATGGGTAAGGTAGTCCCTAAGGCCATCCACAGATACAGTTCATCCTAAGGATTCACTGTGCCACATGTATGTTTAACATTAAAACATTAAACAAAAAAATTATGTATAAAGGCTTAAGCCACCCTACAAGTTGTTGTGTGCCCAGTTTAATATGCAACTTAATTTTATATAATATATGTAGTAGGGGGACCCTGCTCCGTCTCTCTTTCAGTTAAGGGGTCCTTGGCCCAAAAAACGTTGAAGACCCCTGCTCTAAACTTCAGACAAAACACCATGTTGAGTTATCAAGGCCATTATTATTCCAAAGGTGACATTTAATGCTTCAAATTTGACAAAAAACATCTTCAGGCACACTTTTTAGCATCTTCCACAGGTTTCTGTTGGTGTGATCTTCTAAGACCGCAATGCAGTGCAATGCAGTTGAAAGCTCTGGCAAAGGTTAGAAAGGGGTCCTTGAGTTGAGAGATTGTTGTCAATGTACTGTTTCCCAGTTGAGAAAGAACTTGTTTCAAATGTTTTCGTGTGGTGTTTTTAACCACCAGTAGCACGCGGGTCCCCATTTTGGATGCATGCGGACGAAGCGATACACATTCTTGCCACCGCTTTCTCGTTATTCTGCTGTAGACAGTTTGTGGCGTTAGCGTTCATCGAAGCATAACAAAGGCAGAGAAGACAAAGAATGCAAGCTAGAATACAAGGATGTAAACAAATGCATGATTTTATATAGTCGCAAAATTGGCTTTGTAACATTTAATGAGGAAGAGCTTGGGGATACACACAATGCATTAACTACACAGGGGCACCTTTTTTTTCTAATTTCTTGATTTTTTGCACTCACAGGTAGTACATAACAAGTTAACATTTGTGCCAAATAAGTGTTTTCTAGTAGCACATTCAAGGTAAAACACAACAGTGGTAGTTTGATTGCAACTGCAAAACTGCAATTACTCTTGTAAATACAAGTCATTTTACAATGTTACAGTTTAAACTTTCTTAAAGCTTTAGTGCATAACTGCTTTATATTAATGAACGCCCGTTACATTCAAGCCATTGCCAAATGAGTTGCTACAAAGCTAATTAAGACTATCAGCTCCACAACACAACAACAACTCTCTCTGTATTTCTCAGTATGGCTATGTTCTGAAAATGGTGTCGTCCGGCGGCTTTCGCATGTAGAAAATTGAGTGAAGATAATTACCTCTTCTGAAGAGTCCATCACGTTTTTTTTAATCCTCCATGTCTCCTTGGCTACTAGCAACTGTGTAGAGGAGGGGTCGGGGTGGTGCCTGATCACAGAAGGCTTGTGTCATGTGGACGCAACAAGTGCTGTTGTCATTACTTAGAATTCCTCATGGGGGAGACCAAAAATAGGCACTATAGCTTTAACAAGGAATTAAATAGCATTTCAAGCAGATATTCTGAATACCTTTTTCTTGAGATCCTGTTTTGTCCTGTTAACCATTCAGATGATTATTTATGTATCACAGATACAGGCTTAACAAAAAGACAAACCTTTCCGAGGACAACTGAAACACATTAAGACATTATACACAGCTGGCGGGAGCCACTGAGATAACAGATAAGCTGGTAAATAATTCCAAAGGCACTTATTAAAATGCCAATTCTTAAATGTTTCCTTCCAAACCCTGTGACTACATTCAAACACAAGATCATCAAGTCAACGTAGACGGACTCTTTGAACATGCGGGTCCCAGTAGATGAACGTAGGCCGCTGCTCATTAGACACAATAATCGTATCTGCTATTCTTCCTTCAAAAACATATCCATCCCAAACTGTTATCCATGAAAACAGATCATGTTGTTGTTAGATCTCCCCGACCTCAAAGTATTTCTTCCAACGAAAACAACAGGTGGAAGATGAAAAAGTGAAAAGTGTGCGGTTCGACGACGGAGGAAGTGCTGTTGTTTTTGTGACTGAGGGGTACGACGAGGACTTGATTAAAAGTGTTACCTCTTAACCTCGTCCGCGAGGCACTGTGGCGTTGCTATGGTTACTTGGCTGATTCATCTTGACCAAGTGCTTCCTGATTTGGAAGATAACAAAACATGGTCTCGCCATGCTTCTTTTCCACATGAACAGACACAATGTCCTAAGGACATAGGAAGAGCACACTTCGAAAGAATTAAAATAAATAAAAGATAAAAATAAAAAAAATTAAACAAAACATTGTAATTAAATAAATAGCCCCCCCAAAAAATCTTTCATTAAAAATAAATAAATAAATACAACATTTTTATTAAAATGCAATGAATGAATACATAAATAAATAAAACAGCACATATAATAACACATTAATTAATTAATTAATTAATTAATAATGAAAAACATAATAATTATAACAACAATAATAAAAAAACAAATTACATTATGACTTCAGGATTCCAACCTGGATGGCTTTTTAAAACAGTTTGATGATGAAAAAGAGAAACATTCAAGGTAGGGAAGATAAGTGTAAACTGTATATGAACTATTGCTGTAATTGTATAGTTCTATAAACTTATACGTTAGCACACAAATGAACATGCTTAACAGATTTGGCCCAAGTCCTCGCAACATGAGAGGAAAATACTCCGCTCCAATCAGTACCAAACTCATGTGGAAAACATTCCTTATCAATTCTCCAACATACAAACTGCTACCGTGTGTCTGCTTCGGCCTGTGTCATTTTTTGGGAGGAAACGGGTACAGATCGCAAAAATAAAAGCCTGCAATTTTCCTTTGATTGGTCTTATCTTAGAGCAGAAATCTCTGATTGTTCTGGCCTGTCATTAAGTGTAGGGACATTACAGCCAAATGTTATAAAAAGGTTATGAGAGCTATCAAGAGAATGGTGACGTCATGACTATATTGCTGCGTTTAGTGAAAGATTGGACAATATCCAAACTGCCCCGGCAACAATAAAGGACTGGTGAGGAGTTTGCAACAAAAGCAGGTGTTCTTTCTTTTTGTATTCAGGGATGTCAACCTATCTAGTGAAAAGTAGAAGGAGATGGATGAGAAAAGGAGACAGAGACTGAATAACTAGAAGCCCCACAGGCATCTGCCACTCATCTGCCACTCAACCGATGCAGATCCAGTTTGATTTTTAACTCCCTAATACTTGATTGTATTATCTGGGACGTGATACAAAAAAAATAAAAATAAGTCACTGTTTTCAGCCGGGAGCAACAAAATGTCAGTCAGAAGCCGCAGCGAAGATATGCTAAAAGGCTTTCTGTGCTTGTGGCGCAGACAAGCAGATACCGAGCAGATTATGCTTTATTAGCTGTTCATGGAGACTTAATTGTGAGATCAAAGTTAACAGCGTTCCTTCGGTGCGAGGCAGAGCAGATTTCATTAGGCTGAGAAATATCAGTGCAATAATAGTGTCATCTCTGCACACAGCAAGATCAGAACTCAGGGAATCTTAATAATATTTCTTGGGGACAATTTGGAAGAGGAAATTCAGCCACATGCAGCCATTTGGATGGCAAAATGTATTTAAGATGTTTCGAGGAAAGAAAGTTTACAATAGAGAAACGATTTCTAAAAGACAAATATAATTGAATTGGGCATGATGGCTACATTCAAAGGAACTGCCATCTACAGTCAGAAAACCCTCTTATATTACAGAGGTCTAAAATTCAACCAGTGAATAAAAAAAAAAACTTATAACACGGTTGCTCAGCTGTTACTGTAATATAACAAGCAGGTTCGACTCCAACCTGCGGCCCTTTGCTGCATGTCATTCCCCATCTCTCTCACCCCTTTCATGTCTTCAGCTGTCCTATAAAAAAAGGCCTAAAATGCCCCCAAAAATATCTTAAAGAAGAAAAAAAAAGGAAAAAATAATTAGTGTTCATCACTTTACTTTATATACCGCTGGGTAGCCTAACCTATAATATAATTTATCATCATTCATTAGTTGATGTATGTTTTGTATTAATAATCTAAATCTATAAAAAAAAACTAAATCTAATAAATGAATGTAAGTAAAAAGTACAATATTGAGTAAAAAATACAATATTGACCTCTGACATGAAGTGAAGTAGAAAGTAGAATGAAAAAAGTAAAGTACAGGTACCACAAACTTGTACTTAAGTACTTGGTTAAATGTACTTATTTGCATTGCACTGCTGTGTTAAACATACTGCATGAGTCAGAAATCCATCCCTTGAATAAAATTACAGATTTCACTGGATTGTTGGAAACATTTGGGATAATGTTAGTACACACCAACTCAACTAAATATATAGCATAGGTTTAGTTGTTTTAAGACATTTTAATGCCGAAGTGTTACATATTATACCTAATTAGACCACTCTGTTATGTGAATGTGTGTGTAGCTGGTGCTCAGGGAGCAAAAAGATGCAACAGCATTATGATTCAGTTTCAGCAGTCTTACTTCAGACCAACATGCCCTTTCCTTTGCCAGTCAGATAGACGTCCTCTCTGCAGAAAGTGTGTTCTTGAATTACACATACTGCAGGATTGGATTTCTCCTGGAAGAGAACACACTTTCTTCGACTCTGTTCAGTTCACATCATACAGAAGTTACCTCAGTACCAAGGCCGGGGCTGAAGAATGCCATTCAGGCCAATATGACAGAAGTTTGCAGTCAAATCAAATCAGAACCATACTTGTGAAACGAATTAATTAAATAGTAGGCAACATTTACGGTAATAGACCATCCTCTGGCAAAATTAATGAAAGGAGTACCTTTGCAACTTTTGAACGTTTTTTCAAAAATTGTAATGTCTTAACATAATCCAACATATTATTAGCAAATATAAATCAGCCTATATGTGGAAAAAAAGACATTGATGATAGGCTTACTGGCCTATAGGTAAGGTAGTCACTAAGGTAGCCATCAACAGTTCGTCCTAACAATTCACTGTGCCACGTGTATGTTTAACTCTAAAACCTGATTTATAAAATCATACCATCAATTATTTTGATAGCTTAGTTTTCTATGCACTAAAAAGGTATGTATGAAGGCTTTAGGCTGTTATTGTAGGCCCAGTTAAATATGCAACTTAATTTTATAAAATATGTAGTAGGTGGTCCCTCCTCCGTCCCTCTCTCAGATAAGGGGTCCAAGCGCTTAAAAAAGATTGAAGACCCCTGCTATACTGTATGTCCCAGCATCCCGTCTATGGCTGCCAGGTAATGATGTGATTGACAGGCCGCACACTAATACGAGCCCCTCACAGGAGGTGTGGCAGACTGCCACTGTTGCCGTGGCGCTGACCCTGCATGACCCCTATTGCAACTGGCCGGTCTCAGATGGCGGACTCATTTTTTATGTCTTATCTGAGCGACAACGTCCTTTCTCACCGCCTCAAACATCACGCACACGCGTATCGGTTTACTCAGCTACGTACATAACACTCCCGTGAAGTCAGCTCAGAGCGGCAGACACGCTGGCAGATAAGCACCCATCCTCGGCAGAGGAGGGGGCAGTGGTGGGGGGTGGGCCTGTTGAGGAGCTGACCCTGTGACCTCATGAAGCGGTTGGGTCAGAGGGTGGGGCTAATGATGGGGTTCCCTCGTTGCATGGCATCAATGGAGTGTTGTTGTGAGGAGTGAAGAGAGGAAGTCTGATACCTACTTACCTTCACCGAGACAGGAATCTCAGCTCATTCTCTCTCCGCCGTGCTTCCTCTGTCAGTTCGCCATCCTTCAGGTGAAGTGGGTGTGGAGAGAAAATGGAGAGTTAGTAGTATATTTTCCAATATTAAGTATTTAAAATTTTAAAAGCAAGTGAAAATCTGATTTTACAAATCCATAAATAAATAATCCAGGTCAGAGTGTCATCTTGCACAAAAAAAATCACACGTCGGAGTGGTTGATCTAGCAAATCAGGTACTACTTTGCATTTATGCAAACATCCTGTAAAGCAGTCTTGCTTAAAGCGGGCAGATTTACGGTATGTATTATCATGTTGCCCAACCCAGGTGCAAATTTGCTTTAAAAAAACAACAAAAACATTTGCACCACAAGTACTGTGCTTGATGAGCACCTCTTTTGGGTTTTCTCCCCATTTTTTCTCTTCCCTTTTCTGTAACTGGAAGATTTTCTGCGTTGTTATCAGAAAATAACCTTATTTACTGTAAGCTACTGTGATCAACGTCTCCAAACGTTGGGTACATATGGACGTAAAATCTGGGTGTAAATTGGTTTAAATCTTCACATTTTCTTTAGTGAAAATAAATTAAAAACAGATGCACCAGACGTTCTCTGGAGCTCCTTAAAGGTAAATTCAAAAATTTAGAAAATAAGTAATTTGTGTGTTTCCTAACTGCTGACATTAAAATACCTGTTGCAACATCAGGAAACATTATTTATCATTTCAGATGTAATTGTTATCTAATTCCAGTCTTTGTGCGAGAAGACCTGACAATTTGAGCTCAATGCTGCTACCACACCACTGCCTTCAGTGATGTGGTAACCCTCAGTGCACGCGCCGCCTCTGTTTAACTTCACTGGACACACACATCAGACGCTGCAGCAGGTGATTCTGTTGTGTACGTGCAACAAGTGTGTGACAATGGGGCTGAATGAAGCGGCTGCATGTTGAATCAAAAGAGCGTAAGAAAGGGGGTGTAGATTGAGGGAATAATAGTGTTGTGTCACTCTGCGGTTTGAGAGAAAAAGATGAAATGGGCTTTTTAGAAGTGGAGGAAACTGAGGGAATCAAACACTTCCTGGCTTTAAAGTGGAAACAGCGGAGACTTCCTCCCTCATATGCAGGTAGAGGAGGCACCATCAGGGAGGAACAAAGACGCAGAGTCTAAACATGAAGCTTTGCGCCGTCACCATCTCTGTCTTGGAGGACACAGAGAGAGCTTGTGTGTGCGAGCGTCTACATGTGTGTGATTGGTGTGTGTGTGTGTGTGTGTTTGTGCGTGGGCTTCTCGGTCTCTCTTGGGGTGGTAACACACACCGCGCCGGTGCCGTCGAGGTGGGGGGTGGGGGGTCGGGGGGGGAGGTTCTGCAGCAATTTCTGTGGAGCTCATTCCACCACCGGTCACAGGGTTAAGTGCCGCAGCCATACAGACACATGCAGACACACACACATATGAACACTGGAGCCATTGAGTCGAATGTACAGAGTAGACGCCACCGGAGGGGGGGGGTTCCTCACACACACACACACACACACACACACACACACACACACACACACACACACACACACACACACACACACACACACACACACACAGCATAAACACGTACATGGTAAACGGGAGCTGAAAGGAGAGTGTGACCACACAAGCTGCAGGAGCTTTATGACTAACATCCTTTAATGTTCATGTAATTCTGAGCCATTGTCGACCCTGCATTGAGGTAATTACAATAGCAGGAAGCTCTTCAATGAGAGACAGACTTAGTCAAAGGGTTGGTTCACCCAAATAACAAACAAACAAAGACACATATTTTCTCACCTACCTTGAGCGGTGTCTCGCCTCGCCATGTCAAAATCTCAGAGACAGATATATCAAAACCAAGCCAAATTAAACTAAAACTGTGTGGCTAACTACTACCAAAGGTAAGTAAGAAAATATCTTTTTTTTAATTTTATTTGGGTGAACTGGCCCTTTAAAAGCAGAATTCATGTACTTGTCAGATATTCCAGCAGGTCACTAAAGCCTAGTCCCCACGTCTTTGAAAACAGGTTTTTTTTCCCCTCCTTCGCTAGAAAACAATCCCGTCCACACAAGCGCAGCTGTTTTAAAAAAAAAAAAATTGCTGTCCAAATGTAAACGTGAAAAAAACAATTGAAGAGAGCGCATGGCAAACCAACAGGCAATGCTACTAAATGAGACTTGGATTATACTGCAAGAGTTATGAGAGTGGAAGTTTTGATATGGTTTTGCTGTCGTTAACCCTGCTGTTGTCCTCGGGTCAAATTTGACCCACTTTGAAAAGTTTCAACATCAGAATTTAGTTGTTTTTTTTTCAAGCAAATTGCCCAAAAATAACATAAATGGTTCCATACCACGCTCTTCGCAAATAAAAGAATCACTGGTTTTTCTCTTTTTCATCAAACCGCAGTTTTCCCGCAATTTCATTGCATAAAATTGCATAAATAGCCTGCATATTCAATTGCATTTTTTAAGAAAACGTGCCGCATAATCAAGGAATTTTGCCTGCAACAATCACAAAAAAAACTCTACATTTTTCTGGAAGGACTGATATAAATGAGGTTTATTGACCATAAATTCTCCCAAAAAAACGTGTAAAACTAGAGGCAATAAGTTCATGTTAGTGGTGTATCTGGTGGTAGTGAAAAGAAACTCAGAAAAAAAGCGTAAAAAAACCTAAATAATAAATTTTAAAAAGGGTCTAAATAAGGGTACATTTTCCCAGGAGATTAACAAGTTGCGTGGTCGACGGGCAGACGACAAGGGTTAAACGCGGAGCCCTGTTACTTCAGTTAATGTTGAGTTTTCTTCTAGTATTTTAAGTAATATATTGAGTAATTGATATTGAAATGATAATTTTTTGGGGGAAAGCAATTTAAACACAACCTGTTTTTTTTTTCTTCCTTTGGGTAAGTGGCTAAGGTTTCACATTACAGGTTGGCAGACACTTTTAGACAAAAGTTACTTACAAGTTCATTCAACCTCCATCTGTACGTGTCCTGAAATTGAAAAAGAAAATGGGCTCTATTTTTTTTGTCCATCAGCATGCCTTTTTGTGTGTTATCTGTTTTACTGAAGGATTTACTGAAGCTGTATGTCTACAACAAGTTCAATATTCAGATGCAAGACACTTTTTGTATTATCTCAAAAGGATGAAATCTGGAAAAATTTCAAATGTCACAAATAATACACCTTTCCGCGTAACTTAACATTTGTTTTCTGAGACTCAACAATGGACCAGATACAAAGAAATAACATCCATGAGTTAAATCGTAGTTTAAGATATATACTGTAACACATACAGACTATTGATTATTTAGCTCTTGAGAGCAGATTATGTAGACGGATGCATCAAAGAGTCACGAGACACTCTGAGGCCGTACTATTACAGACCTACACACAGTTGGATTGTGGATGTGGTTCCAGTGGAAGCTAGTGTGGTACTGTAGCTTGGCTGGGCTGCAGAGCATCTGTCTTTGTGTCTTTGTGTCTGGGGTAAACCCCTGCTGCTGCCGAGCTTTTGTCTCTTCCTGATCGGCTCTAATGCTGCAGCACTAATTGTTTAACACAGAAACACGTCTTTTCTCCCTTTAATGTTTTTGTTTTTATTGTCGTCGATGCATTTATTACAAAACCTTTGTGGATTTTGAACACACGCCTCCCTCCCTCCTTCCTCCTCCCCACTCCTCCTCCCTTCTTCATCATCCTCCCTCTCTCTCTCTCTCTCTCTAAAATGCCCGCCCTGAGAAAAAGAGGAGAAAAAAACAAACAAAAATGTGAACATCAGCAGAAAAGCGGATGTCTGGCAAGTTGCATCATTTTCAGAAACAAACCGCGTGAAACCGTGTTAGCCAGCCTATTAGCATATATACATAAAGACCGTGTGTGCGTGCCCGTCTCCAAAATAAAAGGAAAACACAAAAAGAGGCGAACGTTACTCTCCGCTACCCGTGACGGACGTTTCTCAAAGAGATAGCGCTCTGGGTAAACATGTGATCGCCACAGATCCAATCAGCTCAAACAAAGGGGATAAGCAATGGAGCTGGGTGAATTTTGATCATGTGTGCACTGTAATGTAGGTGTGCATCTGTACTATAATGTGCCGTGGTGTTCGTCGTAAAAAAGAAAAGAAAAAAAAAAGTGCAGAAGAAAAGGGAGAAAGAGGGAGCCAGGCACCACTGTTATCATTTGCATCATAATGGTAAACTGATATGAATAGTGCTGCGTCGATGCTAAGCTCCTAACGTGCATAGAAATTGCTTACCTTCAAGAAATGTGTCGCCACATTCGTGCTCGGTATTGTTTCGTGGTTTCATCATACTTTCCCCTCACAACACACACACAAAAAAAGTCTCGCAGAGGTGTCGTAGGAGTGATTTAGAGCTCGCTGGTGAAGATGCGGCCGCCTCCTGAAATAGGTAACATGAATATAAAAAGGCAGAAATTTGGGTGAATCAGCTTTTCATTTTGGGTTTGTTTTGTTTAATCCAAGTTTGAAATAAACTGTCAAACTTTTAGCTGAGGAGTGGAAGACATGCTGAGAGATGGTGAGATACGAAATACAGAGAGTCACACAGGCTGTCTGGTCTCCTAGACTTTGGAATGACCTACCTGTAAAATCCAGTTTAACACGACCTGGATTTAGTTTTTGTGGGTTTGGCCATTGTTTCTATCCGCTATGATAACACATTACTCTTAAAGGTGCAGTAGGTAAGCCTTATAAAACTAACTTTCTGTCATATTTGCTGAAACTGACCCTATGTTCCAGTAGAACTACATGAAGCCGGTCATTTAAAAGAAAAATCCAGCTCCTCTGGCACCACCTACAGCCTGTAGTGCGATTTGCAAAAATCCACCGCTCCCTGTCATCCCTGCTCATTCATACGCATTCATTCTCCCTCGTGGGGGAGGGGCTTAGGACACTGTTTTGGGCTTTAGCAGAAAGGGGGGAGGGACTGAGAATATGTCGATGTTAAAAAATTTTGGCTAAGTCCTGGATCTTCACAATTCTACCTACAGCAGCTTTAAGTTCATTGATGTGAGATGTGGGCTACCGGGGAAGGAAACACGAGCAATCAAACAGGTTGTAAACAAACCCTGGGGTTACTCAAACTTATTTAGAAGAATAAAACAAAAGCGAGTGTAAAATGGGTAAAATTATGACCCAAATTGCCCGACAGCAGCACTCATTTATTTGTTCACACAAAAAGCACAATATCAACTGGCATGCATTATTACCTATATTATAGGCCCTTTCATACAGAGGGGTCAATGTGTTAAAATGTCATTTTTAGATCTGCATATCAATTTTGTGTTTACAGTCTTGATGTGTTTAAACACACAGCAAAGAACAAGCCACAACAAGCCACGTTAGCGGTGCTTTGAGTTACATGGAAATGCTAACGTCAGCATGCTAACATGCTCACAATGACAACATGCTGATGTTCAGCAGGTTAAAGATGAACTTGTTCACCATCTTATCTTAGCTTGTTAGCATGATAACATTAGCTAATTAGTACTAAACAAAGTACAGCAGAGACTGATGGGAATGTTTTTTTGGTCATAAACCAAAGTATATGACCTGATGATGGTGCTAGATAAGTAATCATCAGGATATTACAATTCATAGAGGGACATGAATATCTGTATCCATCTGATAGTTGTCCAAATATAACAGTCTAGACTAAAGCAGCTAGCGTGGCTAAACAACTGTACAGGAACAGGACTTTAAAGGAGCCCAGGAGCTTTTGTGTGGGACTCCAAAGCAGCTTAGTCCGGCCATCATAATCATAATCGGTAGAAATTATAGCCAAAACATCAAGGATGAGAACCAAGTTGAAATAAATGTTTTGGGGTTTTATATCTCTGTCTGTCTGTCTGGCTGTCTGTTTTTAATGATATGTTTTAATCACTCTGTAACTGCGTTTCGAAAAAGTGCTTCAGAAATAAAGTTCATTATTTAATATTATCATTCAAAAGGCACGGAAACATTAGAGGACACATCCAAAGACACAGAGTGTTAAACAACGGGATCACCCCCCCCACCCCCCAACGCCGACACTTCTTTCCCACACAACCCCCCCCCCCCGCATCCTCCTTCCCTACAGTACCCACCTCTGCCTCCTCCCTCCATCATCTCCCCAGGAGGCTGCAGAGGCCCTGTACATCCCTGATAAGACCTTCTCAGAGGGACAAAGGAGGAGGTGGTGGTGGGGGGGGGGCAGGAAGGGGGGGGGTAGGATGGGTGTTGTTGGTGGTAGATGGGGGAGGGGCTTCAGGGTCACCTCAATGGCGCGCTCCTGATAGCGCTATCAGCTTATGCTAATCACCAGCTAAGTGTTTCAGGACGAGAGGGAGCGACGGCGCGCTATCCTAAAACATGCGCCGCCTACTTAACCTGCGCCATATCGCGATGAGCCCCGGCTCATTCAAACAGCCGGCGCTCTTTATTTAAAGAGTGACGACAGTGACGAGAGACAGAGAGAGAGAGAGAGGGTCCAAATTGATTAATCGTGTCACAAATTGATGTTAAGCGCCATCGCAGATACAGCACCTCTCTTTTTTTGTGACCAACTTGGCTTTTTGAGGGTATTGTTCTGCCAATAATGGCGAGGTTGGGAGGGGTGTTGGAGCCGCTTTGGATGTCTGACTGGATGGCGTGAATACAGAGCGGGCGTGTAATGTAATGTAAGGCGCCATTGTTACCTGGGCTTACTGTACATGACAGGTGGAAGATAAAGAAGTGTGCAGGCCAAGCTCCCCTCAACCTATTATATAAAAAGTTGGCTGATAAACGCACCTCACGAACAGAAGATTTAGATAAAAGTCCCAGTGAAAGTAGAATGGGAGACGTCAGTGTCGGTGCATTTACCTGCCGCCCAAAGAGAAGGATGAGACCTTTTGCTCGATCACTTCAGTGCATTCATCTTGAATCTTTTCAAACCTCGCCACCGTCTTTTTCTAACTCTAATTTATGATCATCTAACCCTCCGTCTTCCCCTGCTTTTAATACAACTTCATCCCTCTGTAACTTCATAACTTTATCTGCCAAGTGCGTAGGTTTAGGTTCAGAAGTAAGGGGGTGGGCGGTTGTGAAGGAAGTATTCCAATCTTTTACTTAAGTAGCAAAGGTAGCAAAACAACAAAGTAAATCAGTCTGAGTAAAAGTTCTGCATTCAAATTCTTACGGAAGTGAAAGTACAAAAGTAGCATCGAAATCAAAGTGGCTGTATGTAACTTTCAGTTTGTGTTGATTTCTCTGCACCAAAAACTGCACCAACCTGCCCCCCCGAACGATAACAAACAGTGTTCCAGCCATTAACCGTCAAGAAGGAGCTGGTTGAGCCATCACTGCATTAGCGTTAGCACGTAGGCTACTTCCACAATGCGTATTCATGACTCAACCAACTCCTTGTTGTCGGTTATTGGCTGGAACACTGTTTGGCGCGGTTTGTTTTTGTTGGCATTTGTGGATCCTGGGCTGTCTATACAGACCGCATTTTTTTACAGTGTGTTCAGGGGACAGGCAGCTAGCGGATAGTGAGGAGATGTTTGCTGTCTGTTACAAAAAATGTTGTAGCCTAAAAAACGCGTCACATCACTTAGAGCACCTTTAAAGAACGACTTGTTTATTGCTAAGGCCATATGTTAAAATTTAAATGATTGATTAATAATGTAATAAGAATAACTGATAACAATGACTTATTTCATCAGTAAATTGCTGGTAAATGACAAAAACAAGCACCAGATGAGAAAAGGATATTTTACAATAACTTAAAAACAAGGCTGGCGAGTTTCAAGTCTGTGTTGTTTTCTGACAACGGCAGCTGCAGTCAGAGTGTTACGTCCCGCTGTTGGAATCCTCTACAGGGAAATACCGTCACACTTTACACCGCTTAACGTAAACTGTCAGCATTTTGACCATTGTGTTTAATCCAGCTACTAGCTAACGGTAACGTAGCGTCCCGTGCAGCGATGCTTCTGAAAAAAAAGAAAAAAATCACCAAAATGAAGCACCAAAATTTTCTTTCTTATTCGGTCTCGTTACTACCGTTTATGTCGTTTCGGTACTCAACCTCCATACTTATATTATCTTTTATTACTCAACTGTATACATTTCTCCAGTTTGCACATTCTTAACTTGCACTATTTACATTTGCACTGTTTACTGTTATTATTATTATTATTATTGTTGTTGTTTTTGCTTTATTTTTCACATGCTGCCTTTTAAAATTGTTTTATTTTTATTTTGTATATATGTAGTGTATATATTGTAGATTTGACATTGTTCGGCCTTCTGTGGACAGCAAAGGAAGAATTTCATCGTACAGGGAAACATGTTTCCTTACTGAGCATATGACAATAAAACTTTGTACTTGAACTTTCAGCGGCCCCTTCGAACAAAAGCAGTAGTGTTTTTACCACACCATGCTGTCGTGAAGGTCCAGGAGTTAGGGTTACGGGGAGGTCATATAGTTGCGATGAATGTTTTACTCAGACTGATAATCCTTCATTTACAATAAGAGAATATGTTACAGATGCATCGTTGTTGCATACGGTAATTTAGCCTACTTTGGATGGATCGTGAGCTTAACCGGATAACGTTATGACTGTCACTGTGTCACGAGCTAAAGCATTAAGAGTTTGTTGTAGCAACCAACGTAATAATAACTTGTGAAAAGAACACAAACACGGACTTAAAGGAATAAAACGTCCTAAATGGAAGGGGAGGACGTAATTTAATGTTGACTACTGACGTACAACCACATTGCGCAATCTAATGTTATTTTCTGAATGAAATTGACATATTACATACCTGAGGGCCAATTCATGGTCGGTTTTGAATCATTTACAATCCCGTAAATATCTGTTGAAAGCCCGACCGATTGTGACTCGGTTTTCGCCCGTTGTCTTTCACTTTCGCATTTAGCTTTTAATTGTTCTTTGTTTCATTTCCTTCTTTTCTGTGATGGTCCTGCCCATGTATCAGCCATAATTACAACAGATAACTTCTAAAATGAAATTCTAATACAATTAAGCATATATAAACACATCTCCTGCTACCCTTTACCTGTCTGTGACCCGTCAGAATGTGTTACTGTAGCCCCGTCTACCTGCCGTAAATCCTTTGTGAATTTGTGTGAAAACTCAGGCCTGGGCAGAGACATTAATAAAAACTACAAAACAAATAGCGGTCTTTTCGCTGTTTTTGTCTTGTTTGCTGTTACAGGGCATTTATGATCATCAGATGGAAATTTACACAGTTCCAGAAACATTTAAAAGTTACGTATAGTCACTTTAACTTAAAGTACCAAAAGTAAAAGTACTGCAGAATGGCCAATTTCAGAATCACACATATTATAATATTAGATTATAATTATTGTTGCATTCATGTGTTCATCACATTAATGTTGCAGCTAATTTTATTAAGTTTATATGCTGCTGGGTAGCTTAACTTATAATAATATATCAGAATTATCAGAATTTGCAAACTAACTAAAGCTGTAAAATAAATGTAATTGAATAAAAAGTACAATATGTACAGTACCTCTGAATTGTAGTGGAGTAGGAAAAGGGTAGAATACAAATACTATACCTCAAAATTGTACTTTGTGCAATACTTGAGTACTTGAAATAAAGTACTGTCAGTGCAAATTTAGGAGATCTAGATGAGCATAGTGTAAAGTCAACTCAACAAATCCTGCTCAGGTCTTTCACATTAAAAGCCTCAGAAAGCATAATCCTTGTCTGCCTTTAATGTGAAAAATCTGCAGGAAGTGCAGTGTTTCAACAGCAGTTTAACAGCGAAATAATATATTCAAACTAGCATTTATTTAATTGTTATTAATATATTTAATTGTTTTTAAATTTAGGAGGAAACAACGTAGAGACTTCTGTGAGTAAATCAAACCAAAGTCGTAAAAGTCGGAGGGACAAAAGTAGGATTTTGAAAAGTGAAGTGGACATGATCCCCCCCGTCCCCTGTGGAACTTACGCCCTTGCCATCTTCTGACAACCAGCTTTCCCGGTAAACTCTGGAAAATGAAGTTTGGTGCGGCGCCATATCTTCTCCTTCCTCCCCTGTCCATCTGTGTTCTCGCCTCCTTCCCCTCAGTCTCTACTGTTTAGATAGAGGAGCTTTGGGGAACCCGGGGGACAGGAGGTGAGGTCCACAGATAGAGGGCCCCATTGTGGTCCAACGGGAAATGCATTGTAGCTGGATTTGTCCAGTTTTATGTAAAAGCAATACTCTTTTCACCTGAACTAATACAAGCTGTGGCGTAAGCCCCTTACTGCCATGTGCTGCATTTTTCCCCTAATCTCTCTGGATTCAGCAGCGTCCCCACATACCTCAGGGCACTCACTGATAAAGCCTTAACTCTATACTACTCTCCCTCTCTTTCTCTCTCTCTCTCTATACTCACCCAGCCTCCTTTACAGTCTCTCGCCCGTCTGCCTTTTCCCCTTCCTCCTCTTTTCTCTTTCCCAGGACACCGATGAAGCAGCCTAGCAAAAAATTAAAGTGATCAAGAGATTTAGAGGAACGAGGAGAAAATCACTTTGTGAATTCCATCTCGGAGAGGAGATGAGAAATGTTGAGGGGAAGAAGAAAAATGAGGAGAGTGAGAGAGAGAGAGGCAGGGGGATTTCTGAACTAAATCAACTTCAGCATCGTCTGCTATTATGGGGCTACACACACCAGGTTCAGCTAAACGCAGATCTGATTCCAACAGTATTAATTACAGAGTGTCTTCTTTTTTTCCCTTGACACCTTGAATTAAAAAAGATAATACAAGGCACAATCATTACATTAATCACATACAGTATAACCAACCAGTCTTCATACAACCAAATAGATGGTTTGCCTCATTTGAGTGTTTTCTGACCACCAACCACCATCTTCTTCTTAAACTTAACTAGTCGTTTTGGTGCCTAAACTTAACTGTTAGGGTTAGGGTTAGGAGTTACAATCTAGACATGACAGACAAAAAGCGAGCTGTGCCCAGCATGCCGTTCGGTTGTGTAACAGTTAATATGGGTCCCCTATCAATACACTACACAACGTGTACATAAAACGCACAACTAATAAATATGTACTGTAGATCTCAAAAGTTCGCACTCAAAACTGCACTTCCTTTGATTGCTCAGCAATACACCTGCCAAATGTGAAGTTGGTCGGATGAAATCAAAGACAGACAGACAGACAGACAGACAGACACACACACACAGACACACAGACAGACAGACTCCTTGCATTTTAGTCAGACGGGATAACAATTTGGATTTTTGATCCAGTATTGGAACTTGCAGGGCATTTGGTGTGGATTTAAACAAGCACAACAAAAGTAAATATACAATATAATATCATCTGCATGAATTAAACTGAACTTGTATTGCTACACTATCCTGTGGTGCATCCCTCATGAGATTATAAAACACCTTGTTTACAGTACACCAATTCCCCTTGTACAAAGAAACCGCCTACAGCTGTGCTGATCTCACCATGCTAAACTGAAAGTAAATGCATGAACAAAGGAGGAAAAATCATGATACATACATTATGCAAAAGTTACTGATACAAAGCTTTTCTTCCACATGTCCGTGCCTTCTATTAATAGTTTTCAAGTCTTAAGTCAATACAGCATATTTCAAATTATATTTAACATGAATCTTCTGCGTGTGTATTCCTACTACAGCTTTTGTGTAACAACTGCTTTCTACACCTGACCTGACATCAGCTGATTGAGGAAAAGCTTTAAAAAATGAAATAAAAAGGACTGATGGCATTTTTATTACAAGCCTAATCCAGCATTTAAGCTGCTCTAATATCTCTGAGACGTATTTTGCCCGTTCTCCTGAGATTTCCTTAGATTTTAAAGTTCTGTTGTTGTGGTGTCTCCATCAGGCATGTTTAGCTATGGACAGGTGGGAAGGCGCCGGTCTCCCATCAACCACGATTTGTCAAAGCAATTTGAGTTCTCGCGGAAGCTACTGTAGGTCCTCCTGAAGCGACCAAAAGCACATAGCACTGACAGGATCTTTATTCAAATGAAGATCCTGTCAAGAGAGATTAACTGTTCACGAGCCCACACAAGGATCTCCTTGCCAAAAACTACAGATATTATACCACTGACTCGTGCTTTAACATCACGTTATGTCCTCAGAGGTCTTCCTCCCTTTCCTGTTCTTGAGCATGACTTTTAAAATGGTTACTTTCTCTTGTTTTTTTTTCTATCTTCTCCTAATCTACGTCAGGCTCGTCTTGCCGTTGCATGTTTCTGGAACTGGAAGAGTCTTGTCAGTTTACTGCTGAAGGGAACTGTGAATTTCTCCTCTCTGAATTTAAGCATAAGAATGCAAAATCTTCTATCTCCTTCACCTTGTCCTTGCTTTGGTCCCTTCTCTTCCTCCTCTCTCCCGCTCTGGTTTTATCTCGTCCTTGCGCTCGTCCTCTCCTTCATCCTCCCTCCTTATAGTAAAGGCTCAAGTGTCCTTTGAAGGCATTTTTTGTTCTCAGTTTCTTTCTGTGCTGTTTCAGGTTGAACAGAAAACACCAAACACAGGCGGAAATATTTAGAGAAGACATGTCTGTATATGGTTAAAGTCAAACACTTTTTTCTTTTTCATATCATATCAAGTCTCCCGTCTCATATAATTTCATCCCCGTGCTCTTGGGATCACTTCAGACATGTCACAGTCTGCACGGTTGAAATTTGTAATAGTAAGTAAATTTGTCAATAGTAAACATCAGATTTATTACATTTGTATGTTTCTGATGTGTGTTTTGGGCTAGTTTTGGACTGATAATATTAAATATCAGGCCAATGCGTCTCTTGTTAAAATTATAGCACATATGCTGAGATGTCTGTCTATGTTGTTTCGTCCTCCGCCACGCCCCATACCACACCGGGCACGTCTCAGAAGCGGAGCGTCTTGCGGCTCGACTCGCAGATTATATTGCCTCTACGAGTACTTTACAGAACAATCGCGTGTCTATTAAGCTAGTATCTACCTTCCACTCCAAGCACTCCTGTAATTAAACTCCATGCCTTACTCTTTTCTTGTGTTGGCGCAGCCGGAAATGCGAGGAAGGGGATACGATGCTACCAAGCGGACCAATCCCAGTTGTTGTGGTGTGCGGCGGCGCGATGTTCCGTTACATTTCTGTTGAGGTGCACGCCAGGCCACGGCAAAGATTCAACGCATAAGTATAAATCGGCCTTTAATCAGTAAATAGGTTTTTTGTGCTAATATTCCTCCAATATTTGACGATGTTTTCATTTCTTCTCTTCCCTTCATTCCTCTACATGAGGAATCAGTTCAGTTCTCTCTCCTCTGTTTTCTTTTTGAGTGAATTGATAAATTGTTCAGGCCATTCAATGTCAGAAAGTAGTCAAAAGTGCTCATCACAATTTTCTGGAGTCCCAAGTGACATTTTCAAATAGTCTTTGTTGTCCAATCAGCAATCCACAGCCACTGTCACTCTACTAAATTAATCATAATTTCACTACTAAAGATGATAAACCTGTCAGAAAGAAGAATCTGAAAGTTGTTTGCTGCACTTAAAGAACTGCCTTAAAAAGTTCTCTTGTTTTCTTCTCAGCAAATAGTTATGTTTAACATTCAGTGTCCCTCATCAAAGCCCAGGTTTGTTAATACTAATTAATGCCTTTACTTTCTGATAAAACATTTTGAAAATCAGATTTATTTTAATATTTTGAACCTTAACTGTCTTCTTCTTCTTCACCGCCCTTTGCTGGTGCATAGTTGCATTTTTTGATACATTACCTTCAACAACTGCGTGAAACAATCAGCAGGAATGTACTGTATTTCATTTCATGCAAATATGTGTCTAGCACTGAACACGAGATACAAAAACAAAATTGGACCCAATCCCACATTGTTCGTTAGCTCTACTAGTGGTCAGAAATTCCACACGGTGTCTTTAATAGAGCAGATTTAAGAAAACAAATAAATAGAATATATAGTAGTAATATAGTGTAGAGGCTGGTAGAGGTTGCAGATTTTCTTTATCAGTCTTTGTTGTAATTACACAAACGTATCAAAATGAATGCAGTGGCAAATTATTGATGCTAAAACAGGTGAAGTAAAGAAACTGTGTGTCTCGTGGGTGGGAAGCTACGACGGTGTGGGTGTGTGTGTGGGCGGTGTGTGTGTGTGTGTGTGTGCGCGTGTGTGTGGGGGAAGCCGTGCGTCCACATATCACTGCTCTCCATCAGAAAATTTCTATCAGCAGATAAAACAAGGAGGAACAACACCTCGGACAAGATACGCCTCCACTAATCTCCAACACTTATCAACATTTCCCTGTTAATATCTGCTCCTCTAGTTTTCCCTCCACCCCCCCCACCGCCACCCCCCCTTCTCTCACCGAGACCCTGTTGCCCCGCCCCACCCTCCCAGAACACACACACACACACGTCGCCCCAACTCCTCTCCCACCACGCCATTGTGAGCGCCGGGCCGCCCCAGCAATGTGCTGCCGTGTGATACTGAGAGAGGGCAATTCAGCTCCTCATAAAAGACCAGGCTATAATCTCCTCCCAACGACAGGTCCACCTACCCCACCCACGCACCCACGCACGCACACCTCCACGTACACACCACCTCGCCGTGTCCTCGCCACGCTACACCTACACACATACACGGTGACAACTTAAAGCCGCACCCAGAATGACACGCACCATTATAAATAGTCTAATCTATATGGTAATAGTGTTGTATTCTACAAGCAGAGAATAGGGATAAGATAACATTGTGACTTCGGGGTTTGTACTGCCTTCTATGGTAATTGTTATCAAAGGTTATTTGGGATGACATCGTTGGCTCCTTGTGATTGGCTGGGCCCTGTTATTTACGATATGAATTATGATAACCATGATGTCTCTCTGCTCCTTTCCCTCGCTGCTGCCTCGCCGGCCACCAGATACAATAAATTGCTATCGTTAATCACGGCGCTTTGTTCTGCCATGATTACCCCTCCGCCGCAGTAAGAGTTTTATTTAAGGGAGAATATGGATTTGTCATCCTTCTGGCGGCAAAATGAAACTGACAATATTTTATGTCCTGACATTTAATTTGTAAAAGCGGACGCAGGCTGCATTTGCATTTTATGACACTCTCCTTCTCTCCCTCACTTCCTCTCTCTCTCTCTCTCTCTCTCTCTCTCTTCAACTGATCTATCTCTCCTCCCTCCTCCTCGATGTCTTCCTCTCCTTTTTATACATAGAGTGGAGGTGACATTTGTGGATCAGGTTGGGGCTGGAACGAGAGCAGAGGAAGGGAAAAGGCGAGGCGATGAATGCTTTTTGAACGTCGGCCAGAGTTTACGTGTTTTATTTGCATGCTGTTATTTTGCTCGAGCACATCGCCTGGCCAACGGAATGAACTAAAAATAGTTTAGTTGGCAAATCAGTGCTGTGGATTTACATAACACTGCACTGCAATGTGATTCTCTTATCTCAGCGGTATCAATACCCTTTTCAAGATGATTATCTGTTTATTGATATAGCTGGATATTCATATTTAAGATGTTGCCAGATGTGGAAGATCATGGAACTGCTGTGAGCCTCTGAGTTGGGTTTGAAAGGGAAATCCACTGTTTGGTACAAAATGGGAAGAGGCAGTTATTCTTTTAGTGCAAACTAAAGCTTTTATAGATATATATTCTATTGGCAGCTGAGGGGAAAATAATTTCTCACAGCTTTATCATGCCACTGGACAGATGGCATCATAATTGGCATGATTTTGTATGTCGTTACTTATCTCGTCTTCATAGTTTTCACTAAAGTTACTGTGAGTATGATATGATACCATATATAAAGGCAAAAAAACTGGTAGGGGCTCTTTACTATAGTATATATTTATTTTATATACCTACAAAAAGTGTCACAGTGTAGAACCAAACTTTTTTTCTATTTGCATTTTTGTTTATTATGGGTTTGTCCTTGTAACTTTCGTTATTTTTTTCTTTAGTTGATTTGGTTATGTATACATCTTATATCTTATATTTATCTTACATACTATGCGCTATGATGTTCGTGCTGTGGCTGACTGTGGTGGAAGGTAAAGGAGGTGATGTTTCCGGTTCAGTTTGTCTGTCAGCAGGATTACGAAAAAGCTCCAATTTTCATAAAACTTGACGGAAAGGTGTAGCATGGGCCAAGGACGAACCCATTCAAGTGTGGAGGAATTACGGGTTGGATAAGAATTACGGGTTGGATCATAGACTGTATAAAACAGGGGTAGATACACAAATTATTTTTCACTTTTGTAAACATTGCAAGATCTGCGTCCTCCGAGTGCCCTTTTAGTTTTGTGTGTTGTTTTAAGTTTAAAAAAAAAAAAAACACTATAAAGAAGAATCATTCCTTTTTTGTGTACAAAAAAATGTAATCCTTTTTGCACTTTAAGAGCATCTTCTAGGTTTTTTTCTTGTGTTCATAGCCTTCTAATGTCATGTTTAATAACAGGTAAAAAGTAGACAAGAGATAAAAATAAGCTTTTATCAAGAGATAAAATATGTTTATCTTAGACAAGAGATAAAAAAAATAATGTAGAATTCAGGACTTCAGGTGGGAACATTTACCATTCTACATTAGTGGGTCATTCGAATGGACTTTTCTTGTGAACATGGTAAACACAACCCTCCTTGAAGGCATCATAACACACAATACCACAGTAGTTTAAAAAAAACAGAACTTTGTTTTAAATATCAACAATGTCTCAATACTAATGGAGAAGGTGTTAATAAACAGATCTACTGCTGTTTACCGTTGCACTGCCACCGGGATCCATATTTAAATAGTCTACACACACTCACTCACTCACTCACTCACTCACTCACTCACTCACATACACACACACACACAGTGAGGGCTCTCAGCAAGATAACAAGTGAAGTTGAGCTATTTCCTTTTCCTGTTTGTGTGGTGCCAGGCGAGCCACCCTGCTGCCACCGAGGAATGTTGATAATGCTGGCCCTGGGCTCTAATGCGCACACACACACACACACACACACACACACACACACACACACACACACACACACACACACACACACACACACAGAAACACTAACAGACGACGCCCATGTTATTCCACCAACGGCAAAAAACTTAATACATGTAAACATGACGGGGAATAAACTCCTTGAAAAACAAAAAAAAGCCTCCAGAGGAGACTAGACTTTGAATGACTTTGACCCAGCATTGCCTTAGCTGACTTGAACACACACACACACACACACACACACACACACACACACACAAACACACACACACTCAATAGCGTCCCTCTCTTTCTCTCAGCTCCACCTTCCTCTCCCTTTCCTGACCTTCCAGTGCAGGGTGGATGGAAAGAGACAGCGAGCCCACTGGAACCTTGGGCTGAGTTATTCAGGAGTGAGCTTTGAATAATTGTCCCGCAATATGAGTGTCTCTGATTAATTGCCTGAGATAAGGTCTGCTTTCCTCCCCACTCCTCCCATCTGTACTCCCCCCCCCCTCCCCCCCACCCCTCCATCCCTCTCCAGCTCCCAGGCCTGCCTGCCTGAGCTCCCATAATCAGCCCGGACTACTGAGAGAGAGAAACTATTTAACTGACCCTGTCATCTTGGAGCACGATGATGGCTGTCCTAATTACTCAACAATAACAAAGGCCCTCATTTAGCTCTGACGGCTGCCTGCAATCAGCAGTTCTATGAATAACTTAACAAATAGGAATGAGGGGCAAAAAAAAAAAACGTATTTACAGGCACATTAATTCAAGGCCAAAGACAATACGTGTCACCTCCAGCTAACTCTGGATTCAGGTGACAATCAGTAGGTATACGTGTGTGTGTGTGTGTGTGTGTGTGTGTGTGTGTGTGTGTGTGTGTGTGTGTGTGTGTGTGTGTGTGTGTGTGTGTGTGTGTGTGTGTGTGTGTAGGCAGGCATGTCTGTGTGCATTTAAAGCCTTGCACATGCATGTGAGTTATAGTTTGACTAATCAAACATAAGTATTAGTCTAATAAAAGACGTAATAAATGTGTATGCACCAAGGGGTTCATGAGAATTTTAGGATTTGGCACAATAACTGCGATAATTGTGGCTTAAGACAGACGCAGTGATATTTAAAAAAATCAGCGTCCTGTATTTTGGCTAATGTGTCGACAAATGCAGGTTGTCATGTCAATTTCACCGTTTTAAATTTGACCGTTGACTTAGTTGTAATAGTAATACAACCACGTAATAAACACACTATGCCCTGCATTCATAATAAATATAAGTACTGAGGTGTTATCAGCTAACTTAAACTATACAAAGTAAAAGTACTAATGATGCATGGTCCTTCGCAGAATATTACGACATACAGTACATTGGATTATGGTTATTGATTAATTAAAGCGTAATGTTATAGATGGTCAAGGCGGAGCTAATTGTTAAATGGTATGGGTGATATTTCACGATAACCCCGAATCTCCAAAATGTCAATTTATCACAAGCTCAGAAAAACAGCCCCGTGTTCGGCTTTGTGTCAATGATTGTTTTCAGTTAATCTAGTGAGTTTCTAAATGATTTATGTCCTAATTGAACCCCTAAAAGGAACGTTTATAAAAACAAAATCAAAATCACCAAATTTGCAGATGTATGGTTTTCACTGGACAGCAAATGTGTCATGCTGATACAAGTATTGTATGCATCAGCGCTACAGATACTATGATAATAGTTGTTTATTATGTTTGTTATAATAATAATTATTATCGACATAACATCTGCTTTGGCAACATTAAAAACAAACAATAAAGAAAATACCTCCAAAATAATAGAGAACTTTTTAATACAAACCCCAATTCCAATGAAGTTGGGATGTTGTGTAAAACGTAAATTAAAACAGAATACAGTGTTTGCAAATCCTTTTCAACCTATATTCAATTGAATGCACCACAAAGACAATATATTTAATGTTTAAACTGTTCAACTTTATTGTTTTTTTTTGCAAATATTCACTCATTTTGAATTTGATGCCTGCAACACGTTCCAAAAAAGCTGGGACAGGAGCAACAAAAGACTGGGAAAGTTGAGCAATGCTCGATAGACCTTTTTCACGGCAGACATGTTGACATGTCATAGTAGGGAAAGCACAGGTGTATTCAAAACCATTACTGATGGCTGCATTCCACTTAGGAGAGGCCCTGGTATTGTTCATGCTGACTCACTGAAATAGCTTACTGGGACACTTGATGGAATGGAGCCATCGTTAAGGTTATCAATTTCAGCTGTGCTTTTCCTACTATGACAAGTCAAAATATCTGCTGTGAAAAAGGTCCATAAACACCTGTTTGGAACATTCCACAGGTGAAAAGGTTAATTGGTCATGATTGGGTATAAAAGGAGTCGTTCACAAGCAAGGATGGAAGCAAGGTTCACCACTTTGTGAACAACTGCGTGAGCAAATAGTCCAACAGTTTAAGAACAACTTTTCTCAACGTACAATGGCAAGGAATTTAGGGATTTCATCATCTACAGTCTATAATATAATCAAAAGATTCAGAGAATCTGCAGAAATCTCTGCACGTAAGCGGCAAGGCGGAAAACCAACATTGAATGCCCGTGACCTTCGATCCCTCACTGCATTAAAAACCGACGTCTTATGTAAAGGATATTACCATGTGGGCTCAGGAACACTCTGGGAAACCGTTGTCAGTTAACACAGTTTGTTGCTACATCTACAAGTGCAAGTTAAAACTCTACCATAGAAAGCCAAAGCCATACATCAACAACACCCAGAAACGCCGCCAGCTTCTGTGACATACTGTATGGGGCTGTGTTAGTGCCCATGGCATGGGTAACTTGCACATCTGTGAAGGCACCATTAATGCTAAAAGGTACATAGAAGTTTTGGAGCAACATATACTGCCATCCAAGCAACGTCTTTTTCAGGGATGTCCCTGCTAATTTCAGCAAGACTACGCCATATATATGCTACATATGCTACGCCACATTCTGCCCTTGTTTCAACAGCGTGGCTTCGTGGTAAAAGAGTGCAGGTACTAGACTGGCCTGCCCAGTAGTGTAGTCTAGGTGATACGCAGTATACCCACTGAGAAAGCTCCAGGATTTCCATATACCCACTTAAAAATGCCAAATGACACGCAACAACATACTTTCTATTATATTTTTGATATATTTTGAATTGTCATCTGTGTTTTTCTTCTTCGCATAGGCTAAATAAAGGTATTTCTATAAAAGTGTATCTGAATGCAGGATATGAAGTCTTTGACGCTCAAAATAACCCTGGGGGAGGACACCCAGACCCCCCACTATGATATGCCCCCCGACAAAAGGCAGATTCTGGCCCATATATATAGGCCAATATATTCATATACAGTAAAGTATACCCACTACAATACATTAGACTACAGCGCTGGGCCTGACTGCAGTCCAGACCTGTCTCCCATTGAAAATGTGGTGCTCATCATGAAGTGCAAAATACAACAACGGAGACCCCGGACTGAGCAACTGAAGTTGCACATCAAGCAAGAATGGGAAAGAATTCCACCTACAAAGCTTCAACATTTAGTGTCCTCAGTTCCCAACCGCTTATTGAGTGTTGTTAAAAGAAAAGGTGATGTAACACAGTGGTAAACATGCACCTGTCCCAGCTTTTTTGGAACGTGTTGCAGGCATCAAATTCAAAATGAGTGAATATTATTCAAAAAAACAATACAGTTTATCAGTTTGAACATTAAAATATCTTGTCTTTGTAGTGTATTCAATTGAGTAAAGGTTGAAAAGGATTTGCAAATCATTATATAATGTTTTTATTTACGTTTTACACGTTAAACTTTGAAGGATTTCTTGATAAATAATAAAAATTTAAAAAATAGAGAATAGATCGTCCTTATTGATCATAGTTTAACTGAAATCTTAATTCTAAATTATTGAATTTAACGTTGTAACGAAGTATATGTACCCAAGTGCAACACTTAAGTACATTTTTGAGATACTTCAGTATTTCCATTTCGTGCTACTTTACACTTTTAATACACAATGGCAAATATTTTACTTTTTACCTCACTGCATGTATTTGACATAAGTTACTTTGCAGATTCACATTATTAATACAAAATAAAAAATCAAACTAAAACATTATGATGTTTTATTATAGCTTAAACTACCCAGCAGTATATAAAGCAATTACAATGAGCTCCACCTTTACCAGCTGCAACATTAAAGTGATGAACACATTAATACATCACTAATTAGAATACAGTATATTATTCTAAAATGGGCCTTTGTGCATAATGAGTACTTTTACTTTTGGTACTTAAGTACATTTTAATGTTAATACTTTTCTTTTAAGTAAAACTTAAGTAACACTTTGAATGCAGGACTTTTACTTAAATGTATTTCTACTCTAGTATTGCTAATTTTACTTAAGTTAAAGTTCAGAGTACTTCTCTCTAGTTCTACAAAACGCTTGCAAGAAAAAGAAAAAATGAACATCTTGATTAGTAGCATCTAAGTATTGATCACTGGGAAATTGATCTGCTCATACAGACACAGGGCATTATATCCATCATATCAGACGGGGATGACACTGACCAGACACAATCGGACTTTTAATAGGAAGCAAAATATCAGCCTGGCATACTGGTCTGAGCTCAGTCTGTGTGTTTAATTGTGTGTCTGCATGTTTCAGAAGGCGAGGAAGCCATCCGCTGCCAAAGTATCAGCTTCTGTAACCACAGATAGCACCTGGACTTTGTTGAACAGACTATTTACATATCAAACGCCCTGCCGCCTGTTGTCGCGCCCCGCATGCAAGACACAGACGGAAAAGACGGGCATTTCCTCCAAGGAAAAAATATATAAACTAAACAAGGGAGTGAAAAGAGTTATAATGGAGGCGGGCGAACTGTGTGCAGCTCCGTTTACTGATAAACACACCGGGCCTTTATAGTGTTACAATAAACTGGCAGACCTGGACACAGGCACACAAACACACACAAACAGGGCAGTGAAGACAAGTTGTATAAAGTTTTGACTGGGATTTCAGAGGGGTTTTGGGGAAGGGAGGAGAGAGAGAGAGAGCGAGAGAGGGAGAGAGAGATGTGAATGGGGGGAGATAGATGGGGAAGGGTAGCGAAAGCCGATCGTACACTTGACACTCAGCTAATGGTAAATCCTCAGCTTTATACTGTAATTTACTGCAGAGCCTTCGGGCCAAACTGCCTTTTGAAGTGCTCCGAAATGTCAAATCAATTATTACTTAAATGAAAAAAAAAGAATTCAATTTACGCGTTTCATGATAATCAGTAACATTTCATGATAGGGAAAAAAAAAAAAAAAGCTAAGCAATTTGAGATGATTTGAGGCCCGGCTCCATTTTTCTGTGCAATCCTTTTTTTATTCTTCCCTACTCAGATATGCTGATTGGAATATGAAGTTGTTGATGATTGCGCCTTTTCTTCGTCTTCTCCTTTCTTGTGTCATCACGATGGCAGAGTAAGGAAAATCAATTTGGCAGTATAATACTCTTCATCAATTGGAACTGGGCGATAATGATGTTCTACACCTGTGAGAGTGAGTGTGTGTGTGTGTGTGTGTGTGTGTGTGTGTGTGTGTGTGTGTGTGTGTGTGTGTGTGTGTGTGTGTGTGTGTGTGTGTGAGCGGTGTTAGATAGAGTAGCGTGGAACAATACACCTTCTTCATGATTCATTACGTTCTAATGTCGCTGAGTGAATAAAGACGGTGCAGGCCCGCTGAATTACATACTCCTCACACTAACGTCTCTGTAAATAGGCCACAGCGGCGTGCGTTGCATCTGTCCTCCTCCCCCCCGCTGCTCTTTGTCCATGGACAGGTAAAGCAGGCGAGCCATGAAGTCGACGACATGCTGCCGATGACAATATTGGCGGTGACGTCTGTATCAGCGAACTGTGGCTTGTGTGAGCTGCGTCGTCTTCCTGTGCCTGTGAACGAGACTTTTGATCTTTGCTATGACCAGCTCTTTGGGAGATATGAATGAAAAGGATGGTTAAAGGGATAGTTCACCCAAATGTCCTTCAGTGGTATCGAGCCGTGTAGATAGTTCAGGATTCCTGTGCTGAGGTTTTGAGATATCTGTCTGTTTAAACCAAGCCTGTTTACACTTGGTTTCGGCAGAAGAAGTATTCAGATCCTTGACTTAAAGGAGAATTCCGGTCGATTTCAACACGTAGCTCTGTTGTTTGTCAATTTGGAGTGCTGTCAGTGTTGCCTACACCGTGTTATCCTCCTGCCAGCGTTAGCACCCAGGAGGCTGAAACCGGGCAAGTTTTAAACGTGCTTTTAGCCTCTTAACATGTTCAAAATGTCATTACAAGTGCCTACCCATGTGAAGTGATTCTTTCCGAGTGAAGTGAAAGTCCTGCGCTGAAAATCTTACTTGAGTAAGTATCATCAGGAAAATGTACTTAAAATATTAAAAGTAAAAGTACTCAACGCAGAAAAATCCTCACATTTTAGAACCTGGAAACATTTCATACTGTTCAGTCAATCAATTAAGTGTTCAAAGATAATTTTTTGGAGGGCATTTTAGGCCTTTGTATAGGCCAGCTGAAGACATGAAAGGGGAGAGAGAGGGGGAATGACATGCAACAAAGGGCCGCAGGTAGAAGTCGAACCTGCGGCCTCTGCATCGAGGAGTAAACCTCTATATATGGGCGCCCGCTCTACCAGGTGAGCTACCCAGGCGCCCTCAACTAAGTTTTTAATTGGCTAATCATTTCAGCTGTACTTGTAGGCCTGTTTATTGTTGGGTGGTTTAATTTATAAAAAATAAACATAGTATTTTATAAACTACATGTGTTTTGTGTGCAAAAATCTTAATTTGTAAAGTAATTTAAGATGTGAGATTAAAGGAACACACTGATTTATTGGGACTTTAGCTTTTTCACCGTATCCCCCAGAGTTAGATAAGTCCATACAGACCCTTCTCATCTCCGTGCGTGTCGTAACTCTGTCTGACGCACCCACCGCTAGCTAAGCCTAGCACAGATCCTGGAGGTAACCGGTTCCATCTAGCCTACTGCTACCAATAAGTGACAAAATAATGCCAACATGTTCCTATTTACATGTTGTGATTTGTATAGTCACAGGGTGTACGAATAACAAGGTCACATGAGAGACAGCCATCTTCTAACTGTATACAAACTGGGAACTATATTCTCAGAAAGGCGAAGCACTGCTACTCTCTGCTACTTTGGCGGAGTGATATGCTCGCAGCACCTGAGAAGCCCCGTGGTGAGGAGCAGAGAGTTCGCTCAGAGTTGGAGTAATAGTCAATAATTACTAGATAGTAAAAGCATAGTGACCTTGTTATTTGTACACCCTTTGACAACATGTAAATAGGAACATGTTGGCGTTATTTTGTCACTTATTGGGAGCAGTAGGCTAGATGGAGCCGGTTACCTCCAGGATCTGTGCTAAGCTAGGCTAGTGGTGGGTGCGTCAGACAGAGTTACGACACGCACGGAGATGAGAAGGGTATGTATGGACTTATCTAACTCTGGGGGATACGGTGAAGAAGCTAAAGTCCCAATAAGTCGGCATGTTTCTTTAATGTAGTGGAGTAAAAAGTACAATATTTGTAGTAGAAAGTGGTATGAAAAGAAAAGACTCAAGTGAAGTACATGTACCTCAAATTTGTACAGTACTTGAGTAAATGTACTTAGTTACATTCCACCGCTTTTAAAATGTGTGTTGGGCGATCAGATCACACAAGGACGTAAGTTCTTTGTGATTTGGGTGAACTGGTCTTTTAACTAGATGTATTCGATGATCCAAATAAAAAAAAACACCGGAATAATTTACATACATTTTGAAAACTCAAAAGGCAACACATAGGATTTCTAACACTCAATATATTATGATTAGAATAACCAAAACCATTTGAAGTCATACCAAAGACCATTGGTAGCCAAAGTGTTGCTGTTGCCCAACATTAAGATCACACAACAAATGCTTAAAAGCCAATATACAACGCAACATGTTACATCAGAGTTCAATATGATATCCACTGACCCCTTCAACTCTTTGGAAGGAATCTATGTGCAAAATACTTTTCAGAAAAAATATCCTAGAACATTTATAGTATCAATCACTTGCCAAATGACAGCATTTCTTAGTAGTCTAAACTGTTCAGAAAAAAATATATATATGCAGAGACATGCGGTGACTATGCCATAAGTCCAAAAATAAAGAAGGGAGGGGGGGGGAAAGATGCAAAAAAAAATAAGAAAATCAAGAAAGTACCCTCTAAAAATCCATCATATTAGGGTGGGGCAACATTACCTTGCCGATAACTCAGACAGTCTCAGTGGCTCCTGACCTGAGTCAGCTGATGACTGGACGGAGGAGGCTGTGGGGGGGGGGCAGAGGGGTAGAACAAGAGGTTGGTTAAGGAGGGAGGAAAGAGGAAAAAGGGCAGACAGACACACTGCCAAGCACCCACATCTCTTTCTCTCTCTGTTCCCTCCCTTTGTGTACCGTGTGGAATAACATACCTTTCCTTCCCTCCTCCCCTCCCTCTCTGTAAAGCGATCAGGGCCCCTGATAGTGATGGCGATTACAAAACCACAGGAGCAGCCTCCCCACCAAAACAACGTGTTTTTCAGCTCCTGTTTTTTCAGGGCCTGGCGCCACCCGGAGTACCGTAAACAATAAACATGGGCCAACGCGGGGCCGTCCTGCGCTCTTTTTTCCCCCCCTACCTGATGCGCTCTAGAGTGGCGTACACACATCATCACAGGTAGTGTGTCATTGTCAGCAATTTGCTGGTGCATTCAGAAGCAGAGCGTGCAGGGTTGAGTGACACCTATAAGTCTGCACACTTCCTGTGAACTTCTCATCAACTGAACACACACACCCGAGCTGTCTGTGCAAAGTTTGGCTTTATCCATCTCTTATCAACCTTCACCTGGCTTTTGTTTGCACAGCCTGAGTCTTTATAAAGACTTTCCCACAACATAAACACTTTTACAAATATGTGTGTGCTACCTTTAGCTGAATCGAGTGTTGAAAATTTCCATGGGCGCAGCCTCCCTATCTGTATATCTACCATGGCCGGCTCGCAGCCCCGGCTTGCGTCGAAGCAGTTCTGCTAAACGGTGGACTCATAGCAAATTGACTATTACTTCAAAGTGGCCTGTGATTATGTCCCTGAGTGATTAGGGGGGCTGTTAAGAGGGAGCCACTTGAGCATTGCCAGTGAACCCGTGAAGGAATGCCGGCTCGGTGCCGACCGGCGAGGGAAAACGCCGCCGGAGACGCACAAATCCCACAGAGTCAATGGCCGTGCAGCGCTGCACAGAAAGGGTGGAGAAGCCGGAAAGACAGGAAAAAAGGGGAAGAGAAAGACAAGCTGTACCTGCACAAGAGAGGGAGTTAGAAAGAAGCTGCACAAAGTCAATAAAAGATGTCAGAGGGAAGAAATGAAAGATTTCGATATGAAATTAAACTCAAAAGAAACCAAAACCCCTACCGAGAAATGAGTCAAACGAAATGGAAACGTTATGATGTGTAGACGCACACGTACACACTTAACGCAGGGTGCACTCAGGGCAGCAAAAATCATTAGCTAAGCACATCAGGGGACAAGACCTCCAAACACTTCCATTACATTCCGATTGTTACCAGATTTTCCAACTTTTCAGCACCAAACTGTTCTTGTTTGCCCTTTTTCCCCTTCATCTCCACATCAAACAGACAAAAGAGACAAGCAGAACGCGGAGGAGTGGGGGTGGGGGGTTGGGGGGGGGATGAAAGAAGGGGAGAGAGAGAGAGAGAGAGAGAGACTGGCAGTAGAGAGACCCAGGGAGCGAGGCCCAGAACGCCCGTTTTAATGGGAATAATAAGCTTCTATCTCAGGCAATTAAGTCTGCATTCGATACTTATCTCAGAGCAGAGGTCCACTGTGCCATCTAAAGAAAATGTTTGCGTTTGAAAAACTCCATCACATAAACAAGATAAGGGCGAGAACACGTATGCGTGCCGCCTATCGCATCCAACCTCGGCTTTGTTCTTGGAGGGATAAGTGACTCTGAAGCAGGTTTTCGGGACCACATGCTGCTTGTTCACAGCCATTGGAAACAGAACATTACAAGGTGGGAAGTTCAGACTTCGCCGCTACAGAATAAATCATTTTGACCAATATGGGTTTTTAAAGGCTGATATTTCAGCAAACATCTTGAAGTAGCTGATCTTTTGTGCTTATGGCTCTGAATGTGTCCACTTTCAAAATAAAACTCAGAAAGCTGTGAAATGGTGATTTGCAAGCTAAAAGATGTCTTTGCTTCCGAATTAAATCTGGACTACATGTTAACTTGTTCAGACATCTAAGTTTAGCAGCATTTAGGTTCAATATAAAGCAGGTCCAACTACATGTAGACGTATATATTTAAATCAGTGGGTCCCAACTTCTTTACAAATGAAGTAATGCAACCTACTACTCCTTGTTACAGGTTGTCATTTACTTGTACCACTGTGCATTAGATCCATTGTTATAAAAAATAAATAAAAATAATTTATTTTATGTATGTTTATGTTTATGTATATTTATTTTATGTATATATTATATATATATATATATATATATATATATATATATATATATATATATATATATATATACATAAAATAAATTACGGAGTGGGGAGGTGGTAGTATTCCAAGCAAAACGTTTGAATTTCTGAGATTAAAGTCATAAATCTACGAGAAAAAAAACTTGAATATTCGCTGAGATTATAAACTCACAAATTTGCAAAAAAATAAACCCACATCCGTTCACTTTGCAAGGTATACTTTTGTGTACTAGAAATATATTTTCCCTTCATTCTTATCCTGTTAAATTAGCTCACGACCCCTCACATTTAATTTGTGACCCCTTTAGGGGTCCCGACCACCATGTTGGGAACCAGTGATTTAAATGCAGTTAAAACAATGGTTATATGTAATTTAGACATCAAAGAATAGCTTCACTTATCAACCTAATTTTGGCCCAGTTTTGAAATGCAAATCACTAAATTCATGCTTATTAGGAAGTAATAACTCCTAAATCATAGAATAGGTTTTGGGTGGAAGTAGGCCTCTTTTTTTCATTTTTTTGCAGTATGGACTGAGCCTTTGTATATGGGGCGCACACTCAACCAGGTGAGCTACCAGGGCACCGCGGAAGTAGGCCTCTTAATAGATTTAAGAAAATATATTTGCACAATTGTACAATTACGTATTATTGCCGAACAAGCAGTAGTGTTGATATTTAAAGATAATGGTTTTCATTATGTGTGCAGACACCAAGGCAAAGTCTTTACATTCCTGTCAGATGTTCTTTATGCATCATACATTCCTCTTAATCAGCAGGTTACATCTACTACTTTGTCTTCTCTCAGGTCATGAACTGTAGCCTACCTGTCCGCTTTTACAGGTTTCTAAACCCTGAATCCTGAAGTACAGCATTTCAGACATTGAGACTGCAATACAGTACAGGGACACAGGGTCAACGTGTACTTTCAGTTCCACATGTATACAGTATAGGGGCATGTAGTTCTACATACTTTGTATTTTTGCAACTGTGATTTGTGAAAGAGCTGAATCACTTAGACAATAGATATAAGTATTAGGCAACTATTCTGATAATTGATTAATGGTTTTAGTCATTTTTCAAGCAAAAATGTTCCAGCTTTAAAATGTGAGGAGTTGATGCTTTTTCCAAACAGACTTTTGGACTGTGGACAAAACATGAATTTAAAGACGCCCCTTGAGCTCTGAGAATTTCTTACTATTTTCTGACACTTTAATCAAGAAAATAATCGGCATATTAATCTGTAATGAAAATAATTACTTGTTCTCATTAAATTTCTTCTTCTTTGTAATGTTTCAATAACTCTTTGTTGTGTAGGTATGACTATATGCTCTCACCAACACTTTATTAAAACTGTCCGATGCATACCGGTACATTTAGTGAAATACTCCCAGAATGACGCCATCATTACATCATATGGAAATATTCAAGGATCAAAACCAAGTTTATTTGCTAAGTGGAAATGTCACAGAGTTCATTTACGTGTCAAATTGTAACTGAAAATGGTTTTTAAAATTAATTTTCTAATCCTAATTATTATTATTTCTTTAGCAACAATTAGGTCACATTTTCATGGGAATTCCCAACATTACAAAGAAATGCCTGTTGTGATTATTGGTAGCAGTGGTAATGGTAGTAATTGTATTAATAGTGGTGGTAGTGTCCCAAGTTTTACCAAAGAAGTTTGGGATTTTTGTATGTCTTTAAAATAGATAAATAGCTCAATCGAATGTTTTAAAATTAGCCTTTTTTCATTTGGTGAGAAACTAGCGTTTTGGACATACAAGGTTTTCCCCCGACAGCAGCGATACATTTATTTCTAGTTAAAAATCGAAATATCTTAGGCATCGCCAGTGATCAGTGTGACATACTGTAAGTAATAGGTAGCTGCTGGTTTCAGCTGAACCAGGCCTCTCTAGCGTCTCTGAGTGTGTGGAGGGGTAACGTGGCCTGAAGTGGATTGGACGCAGCTTTTTGTATGTTTTCCTACAGGTCGGGACATGGAGGCCAAACCAACACACTGAGGCCCCTCTGACTCTAAGAGCCAACGCCACTGCGGGGTCCCGACCCCGGCCAGAGTGTCTCAGAGGTGACAGGGTCGGGTCAATCAGAGGGGAATGTTATCCAAAGCATCAGAGTTTATTTGTTTAATTTAGCGTCAAACCCCCGGTATCTGCCTCTGATCAAGATGACTGTGGATTACTAGAAGAGGAGGAGGAGAGAGTGAGACTGAGAGAAAGTTGAAGAAGCGAGAGCCTACTGCTTCAAATTAGGCTGGAAAAATAACCCTGCGTTACCTCAACTAAACATCGTACTTTAAACTTATTGTCAAAAGTCAAATAAGCTTCAACAACCACAAAAACACTCCGGGGCTGTGCAGCCCGAAGGAGGCTGGGATCCACACAAAGGTCACTCCAAGTGTCGTGAATAGTTTTCCCTTTTTCAAACCACTTTTCTCTTTGCTCTCATACAATCTGCTAAACCACTTTAACACAGTGCGCACCAGACAAGTGTCCGATTCATAAACACTGATCTGATCTAACGCTCCAATTGAGAAGCTCGTAGAAAGACGAGTCGTACCGAATTTCCCAGAATATTGAACTTTATTTTATGTCTTTATGGTGGGGTTGACTGCAAGCTGCCAGCTGTACCAACAACTGTCCCTGAAGCCATTTTTTATTTTTTTTACAGGTCATGCATTTATCGTATGGGGGAAAAAAATGCTCCAACATGTTTTCTTTTTGTAGATTTACCTCAGAAATTAGGGAAGTTTTGAGTTTTAATACATGTTGGAACATGCAAACTATTACCTTCCTCGTCACAAAACAAATTATTGAACCGCACAGTTTATATATTTTTTTTAAAAGTACAGATTTTATACTGATAGGTGATCTAAAATTAAAAGGCCCAGTGTAATTGCCTCTGCAGCTGGTTTAGTGATTTATCAGATTAATTTCATATTTGTTATAACAATTCATGAAGTTCATGAAATAAATGTCTCAAGACTTGATGTAAACGCTGAAATGGAAAAGATGGTTTTTTTTGGTCAGGGGCAGAGGAAGTATTCCAATTATTTTCTTCAGTTAAAGTAGGAACACCTCAACACAAGTAAAAGAAAAGTCCTGCATTACTTAAAATATACATCTTATGAATAGTATAGTGTTATATATCATTAAATCTGCAGTAAGAATATTTCAACCTGTTTTGATTCAAACCTACTTGATTGAAATATGTTTGTTCACTTTTGATCACTTTTAATAAGGACATAAAACTTTAAGGACTCAATTCCAGACAAAAATTGCTTAATAAGAAGGTTTTATTTTCAAATAAAATAACTATCGCTGTCAGACAAATGTAGTGTAGAAATTAGAGTAGAGTAAGAAGTACAACATTTGCCTCTGATATGTAGTAGCATAGAAGTATAAAGTAGCAGAAAATAGAAATACTCAAGTGAAGTACATAGTATAAAACTTGACTTACTCTATGTACAGTACTTGTAAATGTACTTAGTTACATTCCACCTCTGGTTAGGATTCATAATTGAGGCTAAGAGGAGATTCACTCTTTTTTTTTTCTTTTTTTTTTTAACCTTTATTTACCCAGGTAGGCCGTTGAGAACAGGTTCTCATTTGCAACGGCGACCTGGCCAAGAAAAGCATAAGCGTGCAAGACAACATGCAGTTTCACATTCAACAAAACAGAATACAATAGGCTACATAAGTACAGATTAAGTAGGCATTTATTCAAAGCCGGTGCAAAGTGAGGTGTAAGTAAGTCGATGGATATGCGAAAGTGGTATGGTGATAACACAGTATACATGAATAGAAAATCTATAACACTGCTGAGATGTAGAAAAGAGTTAGTGCAGATTAAATTGTGGTCTAGTTAGTGATGTGGATCAGTTATAACGCAGAATATATAAATAGATAGTCTATGTGAATGCTGAGAAGTAGTGAAAGTTGTAATCTAGTTAGTGATGTGGATCAGTAATAACACGGTAAACACGTGTTAAAACAGTCTGTCTAAATGCAGAATATAATAAACAGTAAATATACAGTTCAAGTGCAAATATTTGTCTAGGTAGTGAAGTAGATCAGTAATAACATGGCATACATGAAAAGACAGTCTATATGAATGATAAAAGCTGAGAGGAAGTAAAGAGTCAATGTACACATATATTGAGTTATATAAGAGGTTCTCAAACTCAAACATGTATGAATAAACAAATGAAAGAATTGGTCCTTAAGTGTCATCTAGGTGGCCTTACAGTATTTAACATATTGTTATTAAAGCATAAAAGATGTCCGGTTAACAGTAGTGTGTACAACAAATGCAAAAAAAAAATAAGGATTGTGGTATTTAATGTTGTATTATTTAATGTTGCTGACCGGCGTCAATATAACCAAACCAGACAACTTTTCAAACCTCCGCAGAGAAGACAAAAAACTCTGTGTCCTGAACCTTTATGTGGTACGACACGTAAACCTCTGAATGACTTTTCACCCCCTCAATGCTGGAGGCAACGCAACAATGCGCTTAATTTGCTGTGTGAGTACCTGTGTACCTGCTGCGGTGTGTGTGTGTGTGTGTGTGTGCTTGCGTGCGTGTGTGTGTGTGTGTGTGTGTCGAGATACAGCAAGAGCCCAAACAGTGCGGCGCCAGCAGTCTGCCCTTCCCTTGAGAACGTAACGGCTGAGTGCCATCGGAAAGAGAGACCGACGGGAGGGGTGAGGTGGGGGGAGGGTTGCTTAATATCTGTACCATGGAAGGAAGCAGGTAAAGGCTTTCAGGTGAGGCTGGTGATGCTGCTTTGTCCTCACAAGCATGGCATGAAGCAGTTGAAATAGTGTAAAGCGTCACTGTGTGACTCAGTCTGACTAACACCAGGTATACTCACCCCCGGGTACATGCAAAGTTCATTCTCGCACAAATAATATCAACCCAAAAAAAAAAAACAGGCACTTCCTGCTATTTCCCTCCTCTGAAGGAAACGAGAATCGTTGATATCTTACAAAAGAATGTCCAGCACTTCCGAATAAATTCCACATTTCTAGTTCCAAAAAAAAAAAAACCTCAGCGCCATATGATAATCCTACTGTGCAATGCCGACGCAGAAATGCTGTCTAAATTCTCATTTTAATCTGTAGTGGAGGGGAATGGATGTATGAGAGAATATGAAAATAGGGTGAACTCCAAAGTCCCCATGCTTACTCCTTCAGAAATACATTTCTGCTGCGCTCGGCACAATCCTAATGCCAAAAACATTTACCCACAGTCCTGCTGGCCTCCCCCGGCCAGGTTCCACTTCACTTCATTCATTTTTAAATCAAATGTTTTCTTGTCGTGTTTTAAAAACAAAAGAACCCTAACTGGCCGAGTTCAAACTTGGAGGAGGATGGAGGGGAAACGTGTTTGAAGGAGCCAAAAATGACTGAAACTCAATCTGGTTATGGAGCGCTCTTTGTTTTCATTGACTCGCGACTGATTCTTAAACACTTTTTATACACTAACTAGTTAGACAAATATAAAAATCTTGGAGAGAAAATATTTTCGCCTGATCGTATACATTTTACATGAAAGGGCCCCCCCAGGATGGACGACCTCTCCAGCTTTCTCCACAGGGGGGGACTAAAGTTTCATCCTGCTCTTGTATCAAAAGTATCAAACTGGATTTTTTAAGGGGGGGAGGGGGGGGTTGGATAACTTAGCGGGGCCTCTGTCGGCATCCTCCCACTTTCTCAAAGCTACGCCTGTCAATATCATTCTTTTCACTTTGATAAGTCAAACCGTTGTGATTCCAACACACAACTCTAATAAAAACAAAAGCAGCGCTGTTCAGACAGCTCTAATTCCCTTGACAGCCTTCCAGCCAGTCCCACTTAAGGTTATTATGGGCTATAAATACGCTGGTTACCAGGGCTAGAATGTCAACGCTGTTTGCCCTCGTTAAGACACATAATTACCTCATTTACATCTCGTTTCCTCCCCAAAATTGGAAGCCATTATGCACCTCCGCGCTTGGCTCCCCCCCACCCCCCACCCTCCTTCGCCGACAATTAGAGTCATCATCCAATCAGCTTCCGAGCTGCGTGTTGGAAAAGGAAAGGCTCCCATGAGTCAGACTAAGATGGGAGGCTAAGGCGGGTGGACAGAAAACGACAGAGAAAAGGCTCATGGGAGATGAGATGCTCAGACAGGAAGTGCAAGTAAAGGCTATTTCCTGGGCATGAGACCAGGGCCGGATTTACCCGCTAGGGGGCCCTCAGGCAAATATGAGGCGTGGGCCCCAATGGATCCAATTACCCAACTTGTTTTGTCCTGGGATACAGAAATCAACTTGTAATCTTCAATTCCAGCCAGCATTGTACATCAATCTGTATGTGACAAAATGGTAAAACACACATTTAAAGTGACGCTGGTGTCCCTCAGAGAGAGAAATCTGTTATACTGTACCTCAAAATGTACACAAGTTATCATGTTAGCATTGCCTTTGATTACATGATAAAACAATTTTGTATTTTTTACTCCACTACTTTTGTCTGACAGCTATAGTTATTTTGCCGATTATTTTTCCTACTAAACGCATGATGAGGCTCTTAAGAATATGCAAAGTATCAACTGAAACATTAAACATCTCAACAAGACAGTATCTCTAAATTGGGTTAAATTCCAGAAGCTACACTACTTTTGGGCCCTGACAGAAGAAAAATGCATTGTGCTGTAGTGGTGCCAATCAAATATGCAATTAAAAGAATAGTTTGATATTTTGGGTAAAACACTTTCTTGCCAAGAGTTAGATGAGCACATTGATACCACTCACGTGTCAGTCCGTTCAATATGAAGCTATTGTTAGCTTAGCTTAGAATGAAGTTTGGATCCATCCAAAGGTAGCAAAATCCTCTACTAGCAACTTAAAAGCCCACTAATTAACACGTTAGATTCCATTTGTTTAATCCTCACAGTCAGTTCCTGTTTTTTGAACAAATTAAACAGCGCTTTTGATTGGCAGGTTTTGGAACAAGCTGCTGGGTCCAGGTTTGTTATTAAACGGCCAGGCATGACATTGTTATTGTGCGATTTTCATAAAATGACGTACTATTCCTTTAATTAAATTACCATGAAATAATTGCACCACAGTCAAGCAGTGGGTCTCGGGCGCTCAATGGTGTTTTAAGCCCCCAGCGTCTCCTTACAGGCAGCGCTGCGATCGTTGACTTTAAGGCACCTAACCCTAACCTTAACCCCAACCCTAACCCTAACCCTAACCACAACCATTGCCTAATCCTAGTGCCTTAAGCAGATGTTGGGGGCTTAAAACACAGATAAACGTCTGGGCCGGTTGCTTTGCCCAGTTAGTATTCCAGCCTACGTGACACAACATCACAAGCTTTGCTTTTCGCTGTAGTTCAAACATCATTTTCCTCTCACTGTAGCCGTGGGGAAAGTCACAGATTCCTGTGTCTGTCAGCTTCATACCAAATACATCAGGATACATATCAGCGGTTATGACCCAGGCATTAACCTTCAGGGCCATGGCATGGAGACGCACAAACACAACAACCTTTGTATTTAAAGACACAAACAGACAAAACAATACGATGTGAAGCGTGCAGGGAGAGGTGTGTGTGTGTGTGTGTGTGTGTGTGTGTGTGTGTGTGTGTGTGTGTCAGGGGACAAAATAATCTGTAGATCAGATCAGAGCGAATTCATTCCTCACATCGTTGACAGGTTCCAGCCTCTGTCTGTCCACATCAGCCGCCAAAATCGACAACAATGAAAACAACAACAACGTTAGATAGAGGCTGGTTCCCTCTTCCTTCTTATCCCTCTCTCAGTGCTTTCCTCCCTTTGCTGTTGCCTCCTTTCTCTTCTTTCTATACTCCTTCATTCTCCCTCCTACAAACTATCTTTACAGGCTTACCGTTATATGGTGGGAGTCTAGTATATTGTGTATGTGTGCGTGTGTGTTATAACAGTATTACAGCAGTTGTGTATGAAAACAGCAGATAAGAGAGCAGGATGATGAAATGTGAAGCAACAACACATGACCCAGCTTAAAGATCTCTGATAAAAACAAACACGCTATATGCTGTATCTACACACACATATAGCCGCAAGAGCACACACGTCTGAATACACGTGTACACAAACAAGGTATACATACATTTGAACAGATAAATACACAAGCTATGAAGCAAATGTTACACACATACACGAGGAGAGAAAAAATGTAGCACCGTATCTTTAATTTTGAATGTGTATAAGGATGTGTGTGTGTGTGTGTGTGTGTGTGTGTGTGTGTGTGTGTGTGTGTGTGTGTGTGTGTGTGTGTGTGTGTGTGTGTGTGTGTTCAGTAATGACACATGGCGGCCAGTTCAGCATTGTAAATGAAAAAGACTTGATAAGATCGGTGAGACGGGCCTAGTGACTTAGCTAGGTTTGTGTGGTGGGATTTGTGTGTGTGTGTCTGTGTGGGAGGGGGGGTTAAAGCAAGGGATCATGGAAAAAAGGCATGAAGGTGTACACTAATTTTCACTGCTGCAAAAGTCTACCACAAAATCCAGTGAAGAGAGCTTTCGTTACAGCTTGAGAAGAAGAAAACTCAAGGTTTTATGCATATCTTTACAGCAAAAAAAAGCTATTTTTGCCAGTTTGCTAATGTATAGTATGAGGATGCTATGGTGCTTTAATTAGTCAAGTATAGTCTTATGTGAAATTTAATGGTACCATGACATGGTGCTCTTTGGATGCTTTTATATAGACCTTAGTGGTCCCCTAATACTGTATCTGAAGTCTCTTTTATATAGACCTTAGTGGTCCCCTAATACTGTATCTGAAGTCTCTTTTATATAGACCTTAGTGGTCCCCTAATACTGTATCTGAAGTCTCTTTTATATAGACCTTAGTGGTCCCCTAATACTGTATCTGAAGTCTCTTTACCGAAATTCAGCCTTGGTGCAGAATTACAGCCACTAGAGCCAGTCCCACAATGAGCTTTCCTTAGTATGTGCCATTTCTGTGTCTGTAGCTATTGAGGAGGAGAGGGGGGGGGGGGCAAGGTGGAGGGTGGGGGTGTGGCCTTGACCAACTGTCACTTTGCTCGTTTGAAGGCCATGATGTCTCTCTCTCATGGGTGGGCCAAATTCTCTGGGCGGGCAAAGAAGAGAAAGGGGAGGTAACCTTGCTCCTTATGATCTCATAAGGAGAAGATTCCAGATCAGCCCATCTGAGCTTTCATTTTCTCAAAGACAGAGCAGGATACCCAGGGCTCAGTTTACACCTATCACCATTTCTAGCCACTGGGGGACCATAGGCAGGCTGGGGGAACGCATATTAATTTTAAAAAACCTCATCAAGTGAAATTTTCATGCCATGGGACCTTAAAAATGCTTCATAGGCTTTCTCCTTCAACATAAAACAAGGACTTTTCAAGGGGTGTGTGCATTTTCTGGTATGATAATGATGAACAAACTTAAATTGAAAGTCAACACAAAAGTCAACACAAAATATCAGCAGCTTTAATCTACAGACAACTGTTTTGGCATGAAGCTGTGTAGACAACTACTGTGGCACTGGTTTTAAAATGTGTTTCTTTGATCCGAACACAAGTGGACAGCCAATACACATCACTGTTCACACCTGTGTCTATCATGCGTCTCCAGCTGACTGCTTGTGTTGAGATTTCGTTACTGCTTACGTAACTTCAATTGGAGGTCAAAGGGCCCCGCGCAGTTATTACGTCCACACTATTGCCATTCATGTAAGCAGTTGTGTCATTACAGTTGGAGATATCACTGTCAGCAGAATCCAACACATCTTCTTTTATTGGGCAAAGCGATGAACGGTCAATCAACACTTTATCCAACTCATCGTAAAATGGCCAAGATATAGAGCGTTGGCGGGCTGTCATCATGTGACGTCCTGCATTGATGAGGAATTTTCCTATTACATCCTTTGTCGGGGATGCATGAGGACGCATTAGCGTTTACACTAGAAAAGATGTGTGGTCAAATGCGTCCCAGACCAACTCGGCAAGTGGTTAGAGTGATCGGATCACAATACATGTTGGTGGTCCTTTACACTTGAAGAGTTCGCATTTGTAAAAACAGATGGAAGCCATTCTAAAAGTGAATAAACCAACACTGGTTTTAATATTACCTTTACTGCAAAATAATAAATAAAAAACGTGATTTTGCACTTTTGCCAAAGGCTGACCTCAAATTAGACCAGTTCAAGTCTGTGTCTTATCAGTGCATTTATCAAAACTGTTTCCAAACTGCTTCCCTTTTGTCCCTCATCTTCCGTCTTGTGAAGAATTTCTATATCAGAGTGAGGAAAACACACACACACACATGCACACACACACACACACACACACACACACACACACACACACACACACACACACCAATCAGTAGCTAGCTCTCTATCTGATTTGGACTTGATCATGGTGGCATATAGAGGGTCTCCAATGAATTCACACACACATCCACACACTCAGTGCTTTGGGCTGATAACAGCAGTTTGGGGGCAAAAGGGGAAGTTGAGGGACAGATATGTTTTTTTTCCCGGATGGACAGGTATGGTTTTGGCCACGCTCCACTACTCCGAGACACCTCGGTGATTGGCATGGAGGCTGGGTCGCCTCCTCCACTGACAGATTATTCATATCACCTAGTTAGGTTTCATGAAGCAATTATATGTCTTCACACTCTGCCAACTTTGGGAATGGCAGACTATAGAAACACACACTATTCGGTCTCTGATGGTGGGAAATGCCTGTCACTGAGGAAGAGGATGGTGGTTTGTCTGGGTTCAGTGAGGTATTTTTCAGTATGAATAAATGTCTGTTAAAATCCTTTTCATCACAGATTTCTGTAACACGTAGGTGATTCAAACTGTAGACAAAAACATTTTATATTTGCTGCTTGAACAACTATTGTCTATAAAGTTCTTTCATGTGAACAAAAATAGACAAGAAGTGATGGCGGTGACACATTCAATTTTTCTGGAATAAACTAAATAAGATCAGGGTAAAGTTGGCAGGAGCAGTGATGACTGACTGACTGACAATAACTAAAGAGAAAAAAAAGAAAATCTAAAACTAAGGCCAATCAACAGGAATTCCAACGAAGAAGATGTTACATTCCCAAGTGGTTCTTGTACTTTTCCAAAGCAACAACTCTGCTAAAAAAAAAAAAAAAGTGGAAGTGCTTCGCCTTTCTGAGAATATAGTTCCCAGTTTGTATACAGTTATAAGATGGCTGTGTCTCATGTGATGTTTTTATTTGTATACGCTGTGACTATACAAATCGCAACAAGTAAATGTAAATAGGAAAATGTTGGCGTTATTTTGTCACTTATTGGGAGCAGTAGGCTAGTTGGAGCCGGTTACCTCCAGCATCTGTGCTAACCAGGCTAGCGGTGGGGGCGTCAGACAGAGTTATGACACGCACGGAGATGAGAAGGGCATGTATGGACTTATCTAACTCTGGGGGATACGGTGAATAAGACAAAGTCCCAGTAAGTCAGCGTGTTCCTTTAAGACCTCCTTCTGAAAAAGCCCAGTCTGCTCTGATTGATTGTCTTCTGCATCTGAGCTCTGCCCCATCATTGCAGCCGGGGAATGATTGTTAACTATATTGTATACACAGTAGTACTGTTGTGACATCACAACCGTACGGAAGTCCTGACGGCTCATTTAAAGGCACAGTTTCTGAATACGGGCGGTATGCTTTTCCCTGTGGATTGAGAGTTTTCATACTTTCAGTTTTTATGTAGCACCTAGTCCGGCTTTATCATCAAAAAAGACACTGAAATCTCACTTTTGACAATATGGGTCCTTTAACAACAATATGAAATGGGAGATAAGAAAGAAATCCTCACATTTAACAAGCTTTAACCAGAAAATATTTAGTATTTGTAACTTATGATAATGAAAACCCTACCCTAAATTAACCTTAAAGATAATTAATTATCAAAGTTTCACTGATTAATTTAATTTCAATCTCGCTGAAAAAGGTTCTGCAAAAGTAAAACAAACAAAGCCAATAAAATAAGGATGTTTTCCACTGATGTTGCCAAAAATAACTCCCACTCCCTGTGAATTCCCTTTTAGCCCAGCAATTCACCTGAAGGTTAAACAGTCATAACTTGCCTTCATGTGTCAGCGTAATAAGGGAGTTATTTAACAGAATTGGGCTCTGATTACTCAACCTCCACAGTAGAAAATCAGTGTAGCCTGACTGGCTCTGAAAACAGACGCATATGCTGCAGAAAGACGTGGCTGCATCGACAGGGCCAGCACGTACGCAATGCCGCTTACAGCTTAAAAACCAGAGGAAAAACAAAGGAGTACTGCACATTTGACACAACCTGTGAGTGACATCATGGGAAAACGGTCAGGTAGCAGGTTTTGTTTTTGGCAACACACCTCCATCAACACTGACATATAGAAGGTTTAAGGGGGCAATTTGAGCTCTTTCTCTCTTCTTTAAACACACACACACACACACACACACACACACAAAAAACTGTGCACAGCCCCAGTTCTCACACCATCAGCTGTGACCTGGTTAGCTTTAAGCCGCTGTTTGAGCCTGGCCCTTAGTTGAGGTTGGCTGCTCAGACAGGGCAATAGTTTGCACTCGCACACACACATAGAAACACACACACACACACTGGCCACTGTGGCTAATTGAATGGTCAGGGCAGGAGGTCCAGGCCTTTATGCTCATGGAGAGGAGCCATGAATATCTCTGTTTCATTTGGACTTCACACACTGAGGCGGTGGGAAAAGGTGAATGAGTGTGGGAACGAACAGCTTCAGGCTTTGAATATTTACCTTTCTAAAAGCTCTGTGGAGCGGGACCATGTAGAGTATCGAGTATTCCAGAAAATAAGATGAAGACAATACACTTTGTTTGATTATGAAATTGTTGCACACTTGGTTAATACAACACTAGCTGTACTAACTAACTGTGGGAAGCTCTTTAACTGAACTGCAACATAAACAGAAGAAGAAACATCAATAGAGAGGCAAAGTCCCTCCCCTTCCGGTGGACCTCATGGGTAGCCTGGTTGACACCAGACCCTTCTCAGTTGTAACTGAGAGTGAGCAAATCTCAAATTTGCCGGAAGTTCGTCAGGGTTTCCCCAGGCTACCTCATGGGACCTTAATTCGGAAAAAATATGAACGGTAGTGAACGGGTAGAGGCAAATTATTTTTTGATCCCGTTTGAATTGAGCCATGGATTACAAATATGATTTTCGTCAATTTAAAAGATCATTTTTCAACCGAAGAAAGTCTCAGTTAGCCGTAGATTTGTCATATGACCACTTAGTTTTGTGTGAAACCGCTCAGTGAACTACAGCTCTCGTCTTAACACAATTTACGTCAACTAGCTTGATGCTCAACTTGCTAGCTAGCTTAGCTCTGTTCCACAACACATGTAACGCTATCTTACCTGCTGTGTTTTATCCAGTGAAGTGTTTTCAGCAGCTAAGCAAAAGAACAAGCGAGATCTTCCATGCGACTTTGAAGTGTGTAGTCTTTCTAATTACGTATTTTCACAGTCTTATACTTCAACAGTTTAACAATAAACTGATACTTTCTTGACTTGTGAAATTATCTATTAAACTGATGAACATCATATGTGTAATTCATGGCTCAATTCAAACGGGATCAAAAAATTATTTGTCTTTCCCCCTTCACTCCCGTTCATATTTTTTTCGAAAGATAGGTCCCATGGACCGGAAGTAGAAGGGCGTGACTTCGGCTCTCTACGGCCAAACCCTTTATGTTTGACAGTATATGAATCAAATTTCGTATGAGTCAGACTATGTTTTGTGCTTCGCAGTAGCTTGATAACATTTCAGCAAATTCTAAATTCTACAAAATCCCAAAAATACATTTTGGTAAACCTTAAAACAAGTTTTTTTTTTCTCTTCGCTCTCAAAAGTTGACTTTTTTTAAATTCAAGTTCTCACCAAACCGTGACAATATGCAACTGAAAGTGAAAAATGTCAGATTTAATGGGTTTTCTTTTCAGGCCTCAAGGCGATCCATAGCTTCAAACGAAAAATACAGCATCTATGTGCTGGTTCAACCCGGTTATCAGTTCATGTACAGTATACATCTTGACTTTTTTTTAATCATTCTAATGCATGCGTATGTTTTGTGTGTATAAATGTTTATGCATGTGGAGTTATCCCTTATCTGCATACGGAAATGATAGGAAGTAAAAGGACAGAAAGAAAATGGAGTTTTGGAGAAGAAAAATGATACCTCAGAGCAGGAGTTGAGGGAGAGGTGAGAGGACCGCTGCAGATAGACGGAGCATAAGAGGAGCGGGAAAGAGGAAAAGGAAATTGAAGTGGTGTGATGAGAGTGAGAGAAAACGGAGGGGGAAAGGGAAGAGTCTGCCTTATTTGATGCAATAATGTGTTCGCTAATGTTTACAATTCAAGTAACCTATGAAATCAATGGATAAGTCACTGTATCACACACACATACACACACTTGTGTAAGGGCAATAAATATGAGATATTGGCCAGAAACGTTAAGCTGTTATCCTGAAAAGAATTTTATCAGTAAAGGTTTGACTGGAGAGTTTTGGTGTCACTTGACGTAAATGCTGATTTAGACACTTTTCCACCATAAAGTAATAATGTTAAAGATTTTAATTCAAATAAAGGTATGTTAAGTTTAATTCAATTGTATTCACATTGTCAAATCATAACAGAAGTTATCTCAGGACACTTTACAGATAGAGTCGATCTAGACCACACTATAATTTACAGAAATCCAACAATTCCCCCCACGAGCATGCATTTGGTGCAACAGTGGCGAGGAAAAACTTGCTTAAGTCACTATCGCCGTATGAGGTAACACAATGGCACAATAAAAAACGTTGACAGAAAAAAATCACAAACTGTGCACAGTGAATGTTTTCATCACCCAGTAGCGTTTGCACTGTAAAACTTTTCACCGTAAATTTACAGTAATATACTGGCAGCAGCTTCACCAGTAAACTACTGTTTATTTACAGTAAGCATACTGTTTTAAAATGTTAAGGTTTTTTTTCTGTAAATAAAATACCTTATAGATAGTCTATTATCGTATTATTTGAATTTACAAATATACTGGCTGCAGTGTAATTCCTGCCTTTTCCTCTATTTTCCCAAGATGCATTGGTATTAACAGTAAATACCTGTAATCTGTAACATTCGCAGATAATGCTGTAATATTATTTTCTCCCAGAATGCATTGCCATTTACAGTATGATCCTTTATAACATTGAAACAGTAAAATACTGTGAGATTTTAGCTGTAAATTTACATCAAAGGTTTAAAGTAAGTACTCTTCAACTCACTTGTGTGTGAAGCGACATACTGATTTTTCCAGTCTCTGCTCAGGAAACAGAAAAACACACTTGCAATCACTGCTTATCGCCATAGGAGTCGCCAAAGAGAACGAAACGCAGATCTTCGAGATTGTAACTTTAACAAAGATTAAAATGGTTTAATTCTCTGGTTAAAACTGATAGGGTGTAAGAAAGATATCAGCACCACTTGTTTTCAATTAGCAGCTCCTGTTCATAACAGCTGGACTTTTAATCTTTCTCCTGTCAAACTTTAACTGACCCTCAACCACACACACACACAGTCTACCAGATAGAAAACAAAATACTCAACTCTGTCTCACACACAAACTCATTTCATGATGATGAGACATGCCTCATTTTTAAAATCAGTCCACAAATGAAGCGTTGACTAAATGTTACGTAAGTGTCTTTGAATGCACACACACATAAATATCTTCTAATACCTTTGTACAGACTGTATAATGGCTCTCATAAGGGCCAGGAGGGGCAACAGCTTCAATTATGGCATAAACACTGATGGGAAAACACACTACACAAACACACACACATAGACAGAGGCACATTCACACACACACACACACACACACACACACACACACACACACACACACACACACACACACAGACACACACAGACAGAGGCACATATACAAATACACACACAAATAAGGGGGAAGTGAGCATCATTAGGCCCGGACTCCACTGGAGCCTGTGGTTAGAGTTGAACATGGTCTGTTTCCACTGTCTGTGTAGTTACTCACTGTATTACTCAGCCTGAGACCAACGCTTTGAAAACAGATCTGGTTCAGTCAGTCGGCCACCTCTGATATTATGTGATGATGTGATAGATGCAGTGTGACTGATTCATTCTGCTGCAGAATTTATCAAAACTACACTGTTTGTCTATAAAGAAGAACAACCTGAATTTGATGCAGTGCATTGATCTGACTACCAAAAGACCATATGTAGGCTATTACTAGCAGACCCAAGCGGAATTTAGCGGACAGTTTTTGTAAAGACTTTTAAGCCTGGAACCAAGCCAACAAGCTCCGAGATAAATTGTGATCATAAAACATTTTGAAATGTTTTATGATCACACTGTGTACTGTGTACAGAAACGATCATAGACTTCAATGGTAGAAGCTCGCTATAGCCGTTTGCGGGTGCGGTAAACATTTCCATGGTAACAGCGAGTTCCACCAATCAGAGACATCGCTGTTACACTTAGGATTGTGGGTAGTGTAGTATTTCTCCATAAGATCGTGAATAAAACGTGTTTTTTCTAAAACAAGGTTGATTTCATACGGACTTGTGGCTTCTACAGGAGCATAAACGTCCGTTGGACAACCTCGGAGCATGTGGTCAGTCTGACTCGAATGACATACTGGCTAATAATCCAAATTCTTATGGAGAAAATGAATGGGATTTTTACTTCTGGAACCACACTGTTGAGCTCTTTAAGGGGTACTACTGTTAGAATAAGCCTTAGCACATTAGCATAATGACCTTAATATTAGCGTTACCATTAGTGGTACAGGACCTAGCATTAGAATTAGCTTTAACAGTAGCATCCATATAAGTTTCAATATCACCCCACCGGTATATTAATGGTTACTGAGATAATTACAGCTCAAAATGTCTAGATCGGCATTTGCTTTTCTAGAAATATTGATGCAGACTGCAACCTGTATTTGTTATTTTGCAAGATACTGTGGTAAAAACGTGGAGTGGTTTTATAGTCCTGTGGCTAAAATGGGCTTTCAGAAGTGTACAGCGTGTTCCAGTTTGTAGAATTGATTTATTTGTTTGGTATGAAAAAGGTCAATATTAAAGATATAGCATAATATATCAGCTTTTAGCAACTTCAGTCCAAAACATATCATGACAAACACCCAGATCAGCTGAACCCTAAATGTGTTCAACAATACACACATGCAACACATGCACTTTTTAAACACACTGTAGTCTGGTTGAGGGTGATATAGGAGCTACAATGAACATGCAGGGGATATGTGATGTTGTAACAACAGTTTGGAGGGTATTATGAATGGGAGACTGCCGTTTGGAAGGTTAAGGTATAGGCTACATGTGGTGGGACGACAGTTAGGAGGATATACAGGGGTTGAGAGAGCGGTTAGAAGGGTAAGAAAAAAGAAGGAAGGGTGAGACAGCTGTCAGGAGGGTGAGACAGAGGTTGGGAGGGTTGAAAGTTGTTAGTTTAGCCCCACTGGCTATATTATCCTCCCCTGGGCCTATTTTACATACTTTTCTCTCAGACCCAACAAATAAACAAGGAGCACAATTAGTGCCTGTGTGTGTGTGTGTGTGTGTGTGTGTGTGTGTGTGTGTGTGTGTGTGTGTGTGTGTGTGTGTGTGTGTGTGTGTGTGTGTGTGTGTGTGTGTGTGTGTGGGCATGGGCATGCATGCATTAAGAGCGTGGGAGCAAACGAAAATGATTTTCTGTCAAAAAAATTGAGTTATGTGGACAGTGACACACACACACACATAAGGCCATGCATGTCCTCGCACACACACACACACACACTCTAAACATCATTTCTCATAACACTCTAATATGGTTCATTTTCAGCTATCAAAACACACATGAAAAGAGTGTTAACGCTGTCAACAAGCGAGCATGGGATGTGGAACCGTCGTTTTCATTCTCAATATGTCAAGGTTAGGGTGTATTCCAGCAGAGAGCGAGGGAGAGGGGGAGAGAGGGAGAGGGAGAGGGAGAGAAAGACAGAGAGAGAGGGTTAGAGGGGGAAGGAGTGTCGTTCTCCATCCTCTGCTCTCCAGAGAATCCCATCATGAAACGCCAAAGCACAAAGAGCTCAGGGCCTTCGACTGAAACCGAGGGACCTTTAATCCAAAAGCAGGAGCATCGCTGGGGCAACAGCGCCACCCAGCACGCCGCTCTGCGTACTACACCTCCTCTTAGCCTTCCTCTAAATCCTGACCTGCCTGTCTCCATATACAAAAAAAGAAAAACAAAAGGGACATTTTTGCCATCCCACATTAATTCAATGATCAAAATGAGCGACGGTGAAACAATTCAAATCAAATCCGTGCCTGGTTTTGAGCAAACATACCCCTACCCCTCCCACCACACACACACACACACACACACCTTTTCCATGAGAGAGGTAATCAAAGCCACAGTCTTCTTTCTGTGTGGGAATCTAACCCTTAATGGGCTTCACCAACCTCACAGCCAAGCACACACACGCACACAAAATCAAACTAATTACAATTTGTCCTTTCTCTTTTGTCCTCTTCACAGTGCTCCCTTTTAATTCCCACCAAGAACACACTAAAAAGGGGTGGGGGGTGTATGTGAGGAGTATAGTGGGGGGTGTACTGAGGGATTTTCCAAAGTGGCACAGTAAAATAACACACTGGAGTGTATATCGGCTTCCACTCTCCCTCATTTAAATAAGCGCCAACACTGATTTTCTAACAAAAATATGGTACTAGTACAATAACAATGAAATAAGACCCTGTGAAAACTCGCAGCCTGCAGCAAGTATTTAAAATATCATTTAAAAAGGGCTGATCTGTAATTCAGAGCGGATATGGTATCAGACGGCGTGCTTGTCATTCCCGACTATAATCTCCACTACGATGAGAAACACACTGTCTGCTGGCAGCACTGAAGAGAGGGAGGAAGAATAGGGAGGGGGGGGGGGCAAGCGGGATTTGACTACTTATTTTTCCTTCTCCTCTAGGTGCCGTACGTTTGTCTGATATCAGCGGCGAAATCTCAGAACCCATTTTAAGACAAATCACAGATTGGGGAGAGAAGTTGGAGTGTAAGAAAAAGGAGGCAGAAGAACCAGGTATATAAAGGATGATGGAGAGATGAAGGAGGCCCAAGGTGACAAACTTTCAAGTGAAACAAGAAATGTTAGCTGATTAATCATTTAATGGAAATTTCATTAACAACTGATAATTGATTATTTGTTCAAGAAGTTTGTCCAACAGAAAGGCTAGAAGGGCACTCGGAGTGCACAGAACTCCCCCAAGGCCATGCACTATCTCGTAATGTTGTCATTAGTATAAAGTAGAATAAGTTGTGTATTATCCAGTCCTTCCAGAAAAATGCTGAGTTTTTTTGTGATTGTTCCTTGATTATGCGGCACGTTTTCTTAAAAAATGCAATGGAATATGCGGGATATTTATGCAATTTGATGTGATTAAATTGCGGGTACTTGCAAAAATTGCGGGAACTTGCAAAAATTGCGGGAACTTGCAAAAATTGCGTTTTGATGAAAAAGAGAAAAAAAGTGATTCCCCCCAACACCCTGCTTTTCGATGATGTTCATGTAGCGTTGTTACGTCACTTCATAATGTTCCCATGACAACAGGGGAAAATGGCTGCTCTTGTGTGAAGTAAACGCAACATTTTTCAACTTTCTGCTAAGATATATTATGGGACTTTTTTGCAACGAAAATGCGTGGATTATGAAATCATGCAAGGCCCGCATATTTTGCGTGGAAATCGGCAATTTATGCGGTGAAAGTGTGGCGTATTTGAAAAAATGCAGCCCCCGCATAAATATGCAGACTTTGGCTGATTATGCATTGAATTATGCGATCGCATTATCGCGTTTTTCTGGAGGGACTGATTATCTTTGTATACTAAGGCTCATGCTACTCCCTTCCACCAAGTTCCATGGAAATCAGGCCAATCCTGCTGACCAACAAACAAACGGACAAACCAAAAAACAAACTGCACCGGAAACATAACCTCCTTGGCACAGGTAGAGTTGAAAGTTCATTTTCCTGACTTTGGAAACAGCAATTGACAAAACAAATTGCACCACAACGTCCATTTAGTAGCTGTTGTGGAGCTTTTGATTGTATCCTCCCACAATATTGTATAATAAAAAAAAAATCAATAATTACTCACTTGTTGTAGGACGTCAAATATCAAATGGCAACACTGATGGATGGATGGATGAACTGAGACAAGGTGTGAAACCAGGATCTCTTTATGGTTGACCTCTGTTCTATTCAGATAAACAAATAGGAAAACAGAACCTCCATGTTAATTCTACTGCCCACTCTAGCTCCTCTCTTATAAGGGGAATTGAACGAAAAGGGCGCTGTTCTGAAACTTTTGGTCCTATCACACATTCTTCCTCAGCCGATAGAGTTTGCACAGTTCTAATGTAACTTCTCACCCATGTTGGCTTAAAAGTTAGATAACATTTTTTGTTTGTGACCCGGGAAGCAACGATTGACAAAGAAATCTCACTGCAAAGTCCATTTAGTAGCTGTTCTGGAGCTTTCGATTGTATCTCACAATCTAATAATTAATGAATGATATAAAAATAAAGGTAATTAATTGCTTGTTTTAGGATGTCAAAGATTTACTGCTTTTGTTTATCTTTTTTTTGGACTGTTGGTCAGACAAAACAAGTCACTTTATAGCTCTTGGAAATTGTAACAATTAATTGATAATTAATTAGAAGAAAATCATCAATGAATTAATCAATGTCACTGTGGGCTCATGAAACTTGGGTTTCAGATTGTTGGTTGAACAAAACAAGCAATTTGTCACTTTCTGCATTTTTCACAAAAGTTTGACATTTTATAGATTAATAATAATAATAATAATAATAATTTATTATTCAAGTAATCAGAAAAAAAGATCATAAGATTAAACTATGAAGAAAATAATCATTAGTTGCAGCCTCAGATGGAATTATGAATGACTAAGACTATCCTGACACACACACAACACACACACACACACACACACATGCACACACACACACACACACACACTCTCATGAATACACACACTCTGGCGCATGCACGCACATACACACACACACACACACACACGTAAACACACATTGGGTTTTGGTTAGTGTGGTCTGGACAGGAAAGGGCTGGGACCGCCACACTCAGCAGGACACGGACCTCAGGCAGTTCACACTACACACACACACACACACACACACACACACACACACACACACACACACACACACACACACACATACACACACATGCATACACACACACATGCAAACATACTGCTTGGCCATCCTTACCCACCTATCCTGTTGCATTGGGGGGTCAGAACCAGCCAAACCCACACACATGCAGAATCATAGACATCCTCATATTCAAACACACACACGCAGTTGGCGGAAACTGGCAATGACATGCTGTCCGGCAGCTCAGGCTTGGGGCTCTGAGGTTGGGCTGAGCCATCTATCATACAGCCAGAAACACAGTAACCCAAGACATGAGTGGCAGGGGATCACACACACACACACACACACACACACACACACACACACACACACACACACACACACACACACACACAGAGTGAAGAAGACATATGTAAGTCTCACAAACAAAACACCCACTCAGACAAACCCGGCGACACGCTACATCACGCTACGCTGGCTGTCTATGAGAAACCCTCAATATGAACTGAATCTAATGAGATGTTTTGATCAGATTCCACACACGTACGCATGAATAGGTTTTACTGTTAGCATCAGTGTTATCCTGGAGAGTTTCAGTGTCCTGCGCTCTAAATGATTATGACTATTTCTGCTCTGACAAGATAAAAAATCTTGAATAAACACAATTATTTGGATGTCTTTCTTTAACATGTGCATTAAAACTCTCAAAGTACATTCCCAAGTCATATTCTGCAACACTTTAAATGAAACTGAAATGATTCGTCAATCGACAGAATATTAATCTGCAACTGTTTTGATAATCCTTCAAGTAATTTTATAAGAAAAAATGCCTAAAAATGTTAGCATTGGCATTGATAGCCAGGTATACTCTCTAGGGATCAACGAGCTACACAAAAGAAATCCAAGGAAATCAAGGGCAACTGGACTTTGCTTAAAGGTGCTTAAAGGACATTTCGAGAGACTTTGTCCAGAACTGAAGAAGTCTCCTGGATGAGAAACAAAACCTCTTCGAAGCACCTTTTAAAGTCCAATTGCCCCTGATTTCAAACCTTCCTTGGATACCTATGACCTGGATGACTGAAAACCTTCACAGACATTTACACAAGAGCAAACATGACATTAAATGCATCAGTATAGAAGGCTATACTTATTTGGTAGCCTAGCTAGCTCAGCTGCTTACACTGTGACTAAATATAAAAAGCTAATGGATCCGACCAGGAAGAATCAGTGGAGAAGCAAACCGCTCAACTGTTGTTGAGTGTCAAACATTAAAGTAACACTCTTCATGCTTGTTGTTAACTGTCCCTGGAGAATCTCATTTAATGGTAACCATGGCTAAACAGACCAAAAACACCACAAACCTCAACAGAAAATCAGTAAAATTACCAAGACATCTGTTGAAAAGATGACGCATTACTAAGCAGCTGACTGACATGAGGTTTGTCATATTACAGATAGGCCTACTGGTCTGTACCACTTATATCAACCATCAGCAGCTTTGACCGCTAAATATCAGGGTCTTTATTGGCCTTCGAAACCCATGTTCTTCTCTCCCACTTCACAATCAAGCCTTTAGCCTGAGTAAGTGCCCCACTTCATTTGTAAAACACCCCTGTGAATGATACAAACCGCCACTTCCTCTGTCTAAATCTCTTCCTCTCTCTCTCTCTCTCTCAACAGGCCTCACCATTCACGCCCCTTTGTAACTCGAGCTGCTCAGATTGATGGGAGGATGGCTCTCATTTGGACCAGGAGAAAAGTGGCCAGTTTAAGGGCTGCTACTGTATTTTAAACGGCACTGGTGTTAAAGAGACTGATGTGCCTGGTGGCGTCGGCGGCAACGGTGACCCTCCCTCCTGGCTGGGTGCAAAACTCCCATTGGGAGAATAAGAGAGAAGAAGGGGGAAGGAAGGCGGGAGGAGGGGGCGAGGACGGGAATGAATCTGCGTGGCGGCGGGAATCGATCGTTTCTCCCTCCTTCCCGCGCTATCTCATCTGCAGGGGCTGAGAGAGGCAGAGTGGTTTAAACGATCCTGACCTTGTCCGACATAAATAGTCAGAAAAGTCCACAGAGCTGATAGCTTTGTGTAAGGCTGGGAGGGGAGGTGGGGGGGGGGGTGAGGAGGAGAAAAAAGGGAGGGGAACGCATTGAGATAAGAAGGGGGGGTTGAATGAGATAATGCCCTGGCGTTACTACATCAGAGTCAATGTCGCTCACATGCACACGCACAAACGCTTCCGTGGGAAACAGCCTCGGCCTCACTTCCTGTCTTCCCTCCTTCATCGCTATCTCTCCCTCTTTTTCCTCTCGGATCAGAAAAAGAAGGGAGTTGAGAGTGAAGAGGAGGAGTGGAAAGTCTTCCCTCTCAGAGCTCTCATCTTTCTTTCTGTGATTAACTGAGAGAAGGATGGAGGAAGTCAATTGGCTCCCATGAACACCCATTCTGCACTCCTGAAGAAGACGTGAGTGTTTTAAAGTGAGAAAGGAGCTCTTTTGTGTGGCGCCCGTCTTCTTTTCTTTTGAGTGTAATGCCGCTGTACCTGACAGTGGCGCTGCCCCGGGTAAAGGCAGAAATCTCTGCTTCCATTGTCACCTGTTCCTCTAATCATTTTCCGCCCTTCATGCCACAATGGAGGAAGGCGATAACGATAACGAGGTGAAGCTAATACAGAGCAGCGGTGGGGCCCCTGAACACAATGTTCAGATGTCTTCACTCGTTCTGCACACTCACACACCTTTATACCTTTATACACTCCTTAATGCAGAAAAATCTTTTTTCTTCAGTCACTCATGCGCAGATGTTGGAGCCATTTCATTAGAGTGCCAAGTGTCAAACCACCCTCAAACAGTTACACTCTTTACACCCAGTTTCGTCGTACAACATAATAACAGAAGAATCACAGTGTCATTGTTGGAAGTAGTCTAGTAAGTGGCTTATAACTGGCTGCTGGTTTGAGTCCATCGGTAAGCAAAATATCTGAGAGCCCGTTTTTCCTCTACACTCAACATTTGACATAACTTGGGTCTTATTTTCCATGTTTTTGGCCATTATTCGCTTTAATATTTAACTGATAGAAATGATGGGCCAAAACTATGAAAACAAAATTCAAAATGTAGTACAACAGTCCTTTAAATAAGGCATTTAACCCCTCAGCTGTTTCAGTGCCCACAAGTATAGAACTGTGGTTGCACAGGTCTGTGTGGCCCAATACAATACATAGAAGCCTCCTTGAGTCCATGAATTCTTTGTCATTTTAAAGGTTGGCATTCAGACCAGAAAAACTTGCATCCTGACTCTTAACATTGACTCGCCTTTATAGACTTTTATAGACTGATCTGATAAGCTTTTTAACTGGACATCCTGGTTCCTATTTCTTCTTTTCACCTGGACCATGCACCGACTTTTCCACAAAATAAAGATTAGAAAAGAAATAAATAAAAGAATGTTCTGCTCTCAGCTTTCACAATTGTGGCCTAGGCTCTGTAAAATTCCCCAAATGACAAAGCCTCCTCCTCCCCCCTGTTCCCTCACCAGTCCTTACCCGCATCCATGTTATGCTGGATCGCTGGGTCTCGCCAACGAGGGGGAGATGAGAAGGCTGCTGCTCTCTGACTGTGTTTATCAGAGTCTGGCATCGCTGTAATTTCAGTGTTCAGATGCAATCGCTCCCCACTCCCCTCAGGAGTAAACAATAACAAGCACAAATACAATAGACAAACAAGGCCTGCAGGACATGTATGTACACACACATATCTATATATGCACACACAGATGCACAAAAGCATACACTTCGGACACACAAACAATAATAAATGCAAACCACAAGCACCTTCTGAATTGTTTCCTGTCTTTATTTTACTCAACTGTTGCCAGAAACAAATGTCTTATGTCTTGTCCGCATTAACATGAGAAATCACAAGATCATCTATGCAAAAAGACTGAACTCAGATCAGATATTGAATCTGAATATAGGGTCTCAACTGACCAGAACTAAACCCTTTGTCATACAGTTAACCAGAAGAATGTGTTGTGTTGCTATCGCACACTGCTGGGCCCTTAGACTTTATCTTACATGCAGGTTGGTGCTTACCAGACCTCAGACCTCACATTTCTTATCAGACAGCGTAGCCTGGTGGACACTTAATGAACTGCAAGCGACAGGGGCTTCACCCTCTTTATATACAGTCTAGTCTATGTCTTCAACTGAGAAGTGAGAGCAGTGCTGCTTGAAGATAAAGCTACAAATGAATAGAAATGAAAAAAGAAATAGAAATTAATTTTGTTGCTAACTAGCCATCACCCGCCGTTAGCATCCCATTGACTGCCATTCACGTTGACGTCACTTTGACAGCGAATAACTTTACATCTGAAGCGTTTAAAGACTCTATTTGTCCATTGTTTATTTCTAAAGAAACACGACAATTTATAAAAGGCTCCATTACCTTGTACCTCACGTTATGGCTCAGTAACAGGTGTTTTTGTAAAAATAGGCTAACGATTGTGTCATAACCACGCGACTTACTGTCGCATAGTAGAGGAATTACCGTACAGTACAGGAGAAGATCGCAGGCCGTTTCTACTTACATTAGCTGTTTAAGTTTAATTACTGATGTTAACTAGCATGGTAGTTAGCAATAATTAGCCTGTGCCTATGTTATCTCCTAACATATACCTACGCTCTCCGTCTCTGTAAGATTGGGAATGATTGAGATTTCTCTCGGCACAGCTACCAGAAGACTTCACACTTTCAGACAGGTTGCTCACGTCACATCTACATTGTCAAGCTCAGTTGGAGGCTGCGCAGTAACGCTCAGCCATCACCGGAAAAGTGCTTCTAATATCCTTCACTGGTCTCCGTGGAAGCCCACACACGTCACATTGTCCATGTATTTAACTGTCTATGGAAGCGGGCAGAAGAGGGATAGAGAAAGCAGACATGTAGATGCAACGGGAGTCATAGTATGTACAAAAAAAAACTTGTAGTATAGTATGTCCAAAAATTCATTGTATAATATGTCCAAAAAAATCATAAAAAAGACATAGTATAGTCTGTCAAAAAAAGTAATTGTAAAGTAGCTCGAAAAAAGTTATAGTATAATATGTCAAAAAAAGTCATAGTATATTATTTTTTTTTTAAATCATGAAAAAGTCATGGTATGAATAGTATAGTTGAAAGAATCATAAAAACTATATGGTATAGTAGGTTGAAAAAGTCATAGTATAGTATGTCGAAAAAATTATGAAAAAGTCATAGTATAGTATGTCGAAAAAAAATTATAGTATAGTCTGTCGAAAAAAGTCATACTATAGTATGTCGAAAAAAAGACAAATTATAGAATGTTGAAAGACTCATAAAAGGTCTATAGTATTTTATGTCGAAAAAAGTCATAGTATAGTATGTCGAATAAAAAGTCATAGTATAATGTCAACAAAAGTCATGGTATAGTATTTCAAAAAGGTCACAATATAGAATGGGTAAAAAAATTCATAGAAAGGCAGAGTATAGTATGTCCAAAAAAATCATAGTATAGTATGTACACAAAGTCAGTCTTGTATGTCAGAAAAGTCATAGTATAGTATGTCAGAAAAAATCATAAAAAAGTCATAGTATAGTATGTCAGAAAAAATCATAAAAAAGTCATAGTATAGTATGTGGACAAAACTGTTAGTATGCTATGTCGAAAAAAAAGTGTCCTTTTTTATGTTTTTCGACATACTATACTATGACTTTTTGACCATATACTATGACTTTTTTTAGATTTTTTTGAAACATTATACTATGACTATTTTTCAGCATTCTATACTATGACTTTTTATGATTTCTTTGACATACTATACATTTTTGTACATTTTTCGATGTACTACACTATGACTCTTTCAACATGCTATACTATGACTTTTTTATGATTTTTTCAACATACAATGACTTTTTTTGACATACTATGTATACTATGACTTTTATGATTTTTTGGACATACTATAGTATGACTTTTTTTCGACATACTATACTATGACCTTTTTTTTCGACATAACTATGACTTTTTGACACACTATACTATGACCTTTTGTGAATTTTTCGATACACTATACTGTGACTCTTTCGACATACTATACTATGACTTTTTTATGATTTTTTTCGACACACTTCACTATGACTTTTTTCAACATACTATACTATGACTTTTTTTATTGATTTTTCCAACATACTATACAAGGACTTTTTTGACATGCTATACTATGACTTTTTTCGACACACACAAGCCTGTGGCAAAAATGAGGGGACACCAACAACAAATATAGGCCAATCAAAAAGATACTTTATTGTAAACCAAAACCATTAACTTTAAACAAAGAAAAAGGAATGAGGTGTGAGAATGTCATAATGTAAGGTGTATGTGAAGTGCATGGATGAATGAATCTGTATGTGTGTGTGTGAAGATGACGGAGTGGAAACTAAGTAAAACTATAAAGGAACAAACGAAACAGGATCATACCTGGAGGAGCAGAGAGAGAGAGAAGAGTAAATACCCTGGGCCCATGTGGCTCCAGTCACTAACGACCCTCCTCTGCCTGCAGGAGGAACCACCCCTGCAATGCAGAGGAGGGGCCGTGACATATACTATGACTTTTTAAAGATTTTGTCGACATACTATACTAAGACCTTTTTTCGACATACTATACTATAACTTTTTCATGATTTTTTTCGACATACTATACTATGACTCCTTGTTCGACATACTATACTATGACTTTTTTATGACTTTATTGACACACTATACTATGACTTTTTTATGACATAGGGCCTAATATACTATGATTTCTTTGTGAATTTTTCGATGTACAATACTATGACTCGTTCAACATACTATACTATTACTTTTTTATGATTTTTTTCGACATACTATACTATGACTTTTGAAGATTTTTTTCTGACTTAATTATACTATGAATTTTTTATGATTTTTTCGACACACTTCACTCATGACTCTTTTTCTCAACATACTATACTATGACTTCTTTAATGATTTTTCCGATATACCATAATTATGTCTTTTTTATCACTTTTTCGACATACTATACTATGGTTTTTATCACTTTTTCGACATACCATACTCATGGCTTTTTATCAATTTTCGACATACTATAATTATGGCTTTTTGACACTTTATTCGACATAATTATACTATGGCTTTTATCAATTTTTCTCGACATAACTATTCATGGTTATTTTGATCACCTGCCGATATACCATGTCTTTTTATCACCTTTTTTCGGACATAATTATACCATGGTTTTATCACTCTTTATCCAACATACCATACTCATATTTTATCCCCCTTTTCGACATAATTATAATTATGGTTTATTATCACCTCTTTATCGGATTACACAATACTCATGGTTTTATTATCACCTTTATATTTGATTATACTCATACAACACTCCCATCTTCAGGCCCCGAACAGTCGTATGGCAACTGCATTTCCATCTAAAAAGGAATATCAAAACTGCAAAAAACAATACAAATTGATAATCTATTAGACGACAATTTTTCATCAAGAGTAAAGCATCAACATTTTTATTTCTCAGTCATCAGCATTTATTGTGAGGAATGACAGATACAGGGACTGATGAAAAGCATGAGGGTTCTATAAGAGGTTTATTTTTACCATATATTTTACAAATAGAAGCACAAATGTTCATAGACTTCCGACAACATGTGTCTAAAGTACTTTGAAGAACTCTAGTTAATGGAAACGAAGATCTCGCCCGTTTAGCTGCAAAGAAAGATAAAATTCAAATAAGTAAAAACACAGAGCATACAACAAAACAGCCCTCGTGACAGGGTGAAAACTCTGCTCTGAAACCTAAACGGTATCTAGGCTATTATATCAAAGAATTTATAGTACACACACACACACACATACACACATACACACACACCTACACAAGATGCTCGTCATACTAGCTTAGAAGGGTTTCTAACATTACAGTCTATTCTACAGTGTTACCTCCTCTGTTAAAACAAGCCTCAGTTCCTAAGTTCAGCAGAAGGTGAGGAGGAGCAGATTATGTCAGAGAGGAGAATTAGTAACAAGAATGTGATGCTTTTGGAAATGTAAAAAGACATGCATAACTGAGAGGGAAGCTTTTGTGGGAGAGAGAAAAAAGGAAGTCTCAAGGTCAGAAAAGTTAGTGGAGTGATGGAAGAATATGGGGGAAATGTGCAAATGAATGGGGGGGGGGGAAGATGGAAAGAGTGAGAGAAGAGAGAAAAGAGCAGACTTACAGAGCAGCAGCTCCAGAGATGATCTCAATGAGCTCCTTGGTGATGACGGCCTGTCGGGTACGGTTGAATTTGAGGGTCAGCTTTTCAATGATGTCAGCTGAAGGGAAGGGAGAAAAATCGGTCAGTCAATGTCAAAATATGTATTTATTTACTTGACGGACAATGCACAGCGCCTTGGCAGTAACAGGGTTAGCTATAAGCTAATTTTCATCTGGAGTGCCTACAAAAGTAGTCCCTACGGTAAAAGGTTTACAGTGGAAGAGGAAAACCAAAAATCACGGCTCTGCATCAAACATCCGTTTAAAACTAAATCAAAACAAGATGTGAAAAGTGATGACCATATCATGATATTGTCTTCTAAATTACAAGTTAAGGCCAGGCAATGCAGGCAAATACATGTTGGTAAGAGAGAGAAAAAGAAGGCCCTCTCTCGATCTGCTTAAAGTGCTCATATTATGCTCATTTTCAGGTTCATAATTGTATTTAGAGGTTATATCAGAATAAGTTTGTGGTTTAATTTTCAGAAAACACCATATTTTGTGGTACTGCACATTGCTGCAGCTCCTCTTTTCACCCTGCGTGTTGAGCTCTCTGTTTTAGCTACAGAGTGAGGCATCGCACTTCTGTTCCATCTTTGTTGCGAGTCGAACATGTGCAGTAGCTAGGTAAGGACTACTAGCCAGTCAGGAGCAGAGTATGAGGGCGTGCCACGCTAGCAGCTAGGGCGAGCATTATAACGTGTGTTACAAAGTGACCCACGTTTGTCTCTGAAGTAAAGGCTGGACTACAACAGAGCTGTTTGGAGCAGTTTGTGAACAGTGTTTTCTGTTGGAGATGGTAAGTCCCTTTGGGGGGGGACTTTGGGCTTTTTCACTTTGTAAACCTATAATGTGCACAAAAAGATATATAACACAATAAAGGAAAGGGGAAAAGCCAAAAAGCATAATATGAGCACTTTAAAAAATAAAAAATAGGAAATCCCCAACAATTTGGATAATAAGTTTATGACATGTTGGATTCCTTTCCAAACGCTACAAATTTATGGCAAAATTATCATCCGTGATGGTTTGAAATCAGGTTGTGTCAACGCCTAATTTTAAACCAATTACCCCATTTCAGATCCCATTTTTTAGATCAGAGAAACTATACTAGAGGAATACAGTTTCAAAGACTCTGAAACTCTCTGGATAATCGAGCTGTCCGAGAAACATTGTTAACAGCACCCTCCTGAAAGACAGGAAGGTGTAACGTGTGAGCCAGGAAGTCCTTACAGGCGTTCTTGCTGGCGTTGTCCATAGCGGTCATCCTGGCACTCTGCTCAGAGGTGGTGGACTCCTTCATGGCCAGGAAGATGATGTTGACCAGAGCAAACTCCTGGTAGTTCCTCAGCACGTCAGCATCAATGTCGTCATAGATTCCCATACTCTCTGTTAGGGGACGGACACAGAAGTTCAGTATCTCTCTGTTGGGGATCCCTGAGGATCCGTGTAAAACTTCTATTTTTTTTAACCCTACCTGCGTTAGTAATTGTGTCGGTGGAAAACAAAGGCTTCCTGTCCGTCTTGTATGAGATAACAGACCTGCATCAGAGAGAGAGAGATTTATTTTCATGACCAATACAATATTTTACCCATTTAAGAAACAGACAAGTCAATCTCCACTTATGACACTTTAAATGTTTGTTGTTTCTTTTTTTTACACAAATGCAAATAAAGAAAAAGGTCAAAACTAAAAATCTCGTACTTGAATCTGTTGAAGAAGACGGTGCCCTGGTCAAATTCATGTCCAGAGTTGAGCAGCTCGGAGGCGACGATCGAAGCGTCATTGAAGCTGGGGGGCTTGCGGCCCACCTCCTTACAGTTCAGAATGATGTGCTGTCCATGAGACCTGATCAGGAACAGGGGGTATTATTTGTACAGTAAAACAATCATCTGCACGCTTTCTTTGATTTAGACTTAGATTTTTACTAAATATGAATTATGATCAATAGTCCTGTGTTGGTCTGAATCACTCTCTCTCAATCGTTTCATGCACATAACCCGATTTTAAAATTTGACAGTTCTCATGATAAAGATGTAATGAAGCTCACAGCTAATAATCCTTTTTAAGAGCTTGCACACTGCCTGCGTGACAAGTACGTCTCAGGCGTTGCTTGAGCCGCGCCGAAAACGCGTGCATGCTAGAAATATGCCGACGTCGTCTTTGCCGTAATCAAATCAGTATACACCCGGAAGAAGGTTGTCTGCGCCGCTACGTGTGGGTTGCTTCTCCCTATTTCTTTTATGAAATAGCCTTTTAAAAAAGGCTTTTTAAATAATTTTGAAGAGTGCCTTGGTTTTTCCTTTTTTTCTATACTTAATTGAATTCCCGACCCTAAAGAGCACCTTCAAACATCTGACTGAACTTCCTGAGCACCCTGGACTTTGTCTTTTCAGTATATATTTAGGTTTACGTTTATGGGAAACATACGTGTGCAGACAAGGCTAGCAGCAGCAGCGCCGCGTCAGACGTTTCTGGTGTGCAAAGACATAGAAAACGCCATGCAGCTGATTCGCAACAGAAACGCTACGCTCACGCCACACAGCCAGTGTGCAGGAGGCCTTATGTTTCGATTGAGTGAAGCATGCTTTTATACTACCAAAGCGTTTAATCAAATAACTGTAATATAAACATCAGCATACCAAAACCTTTGCTAAAATTGTTAATACCAACATTGACAACAGGGAAACTATTCATCTAATTTGCAGCTAATTTGTTATCTATTCTGAACCCTTTTAAGAACTAACAAAAAGGACTCCAGCTAAACAACACAAAATTTCTGCCACTAATAAACAGACACATCATCAGCTAAATGTTCAGAAAGGCTCAAGGCTCAGAAAAGCCCAACACTGGACCCGATTCATTTCATCAACGTTATGAAGATGAACGATTTTCATTTGTACCTGTGCAGCAGGTTTCTCAGCTTGTCTCCCACATTGACCACCATGACCTCGTTGCCAGCGCTGGTCAGGGCGGCGATCTCGCTCTTAATGAGCTTGGCCACACCAGTGTGGATGGCACCACAGAGTCCACGGTCGGACGTCACACCAATGAGCAAATGCTTGGCTGACTTGTCTTCTGGCGCTTTGATTTCGGCCTTCTCGTAGAGGGCTGGAGAGCAGAGAGGAAACAGTGGAATCTTAGTCCAGTGTCAAAAAATTAAAAACACCATCAAGTATAAAAATAACTACTCATATCAAGTGATATATATCAAGTGATATACATATAAATATATATATACATATAAATATATACATATAAATATATATATATAGATATATATATATAGATATATAGATATATATATATATATATAGATATATATAGATATAGATATATATATATAGATATAAATATATATATATAAGATATATATATAGATATATATATATATATATATAAGATATATATATATATATATATATATATATATATATATATATATATATATATATATATATATATATATATATATATAACATGGAGACAAGGTGTACATACCCAGAGCTCCAGTGCCATAGACTCTGGCTGGCTTCAGCTGCCTCTCAGCACGAGCATACTTGGCAGCGGCCACCATTTTCATGGACTTGGTGATTTTCTGGATGTTCTTGATGGACTTCAACCGAAGGGTGACTAGAGAGAAAAGAGGATATTACTCAGTACCAACATCGGTACCATCAATCAACTGGGAGGACAAATGTGGTTGACAACTCTCTAAACTACATTTACTGGCAACTCGCTTTGTTGAACACACCAACAACCTTTTGTGATTCACTAGGATTAGCTGTGCAATTCAGTATCTCCTATCGTAACGTTGTTTGACGTAAATGGCAAAAGGTGGAGCCTTGACCAACTGCCACTTTGCTCGTTTGAAAGCCATGTCGTCTCTCTCTCATGGGCGGTCAAAGTAGAGAAAGGGGAGGTAACCTTGCTCCTTATGACCTCATAAGGAGAAGATTCCAGACTGGCCCATTTTCTCAAAGGCAGAGCAGGATACCCAGGGCTTGGTTTACACCCATCACCATTTCTAGCCACTGGGGGAACGCATATTAATGTTAAAAAACCTCATGAAGTGAAATTTTCATGCCATGGGAGCTTTAAGCTATAATAACTAATAGTAGTAAAGAGTGAAATAAAAACTAGATCCAAGAACTAGGTTAAAAAGACAATAAAAATTACAATAGATTTAAAAGCAATACTAATAAAAAAAAAAACTAGAGGGAAAAAATATAATATAAAACTACTAGAATACAAAAATGTGAATAATGTCTAATGCCTGCATAATCACATCACCCAAAATAGACCACAGTGGGAATGATCTGGTGAAGATCTTTTTAGCTTTAAAATAGTAGCTTGTATTAAAAAACGTTGCAGCGGGTGGTTAGGGCTGCTGAGCGTGTCATTGGAGCACCATTGCCTTCAATCAGACATCTACAATGGTAGACTGCAGAAGAAAGCCAGTTGTATCTTCAAGGACGTTACACACCCTGGTCACTCTCTGTTCTCTCCAATGGTAGGAGATTCAGGCCCATCAAGTCCAAATCAAACAGGTTAAAAAACTGCTTCTATCCAAAAGCTGTCAAATCCATAACCCCAAATGACCACTGAAAAAGAACTGCTATCACACCTGGGACTGTTCCGTTTGTGCGTGCTGCCGGTTTGTCTGTCTGTTAGCACTGTATGCACTTTCATTTACCCTAATCCCTTATGCAACTTTTTAACTTAAATCTATTTATTTATTTTATCCCGGCATGACTGTTTGTTTTAAATGTGTTATGCCTCCCATGCGGAGCTGCTAAACTGCTTTTGGTTCTGTAAATCTGTAAAGCAGTTACAAATAAACTATTCTATTGGTTTATGAAAAAGATATTAAACCCATGTTTGGCAGCTAGTTTCTTAAAGCCAACAGGTGAATCCCTATAAAGACATGTGAACTTGCCGAGTTGAATTTGACATTTCCCTCAGAATGTACCAGATTTTGGCAAAGACTATTAAGATTTTGCATCTGAGGTGTTATCAGTTAGAATTTAAAGTCTGTAACATGCTGTTGAGCTGTCGTCTTTGCATAAGAGAGTAGTATTAAGTATACAAAAGTACTTACTGTCCTTCAAGGTGGCCATGTTCCTGACCTGCCCACTGTGAACAGAAATAATGCATGTGAGCTTTAGCTAGTTGCAAGCATTACCAACAGGCAATAGCCTAATTAACTATAACATTAGACAATAGAAACAACCATAGCTTCTTGTCACGTTAGTATTTGAATTGAAACTTAAATAACATTCACTTTGTTGCTAGCTAGCGCTGCAAGTGTGCTAGCATCAGTTAGCTTAGTATTTCCTGCACAAATAAGCTTCGATAGTTTACCCTAGCAGAAGCTATCTTTGGGACTGACACGTGCGTTAGATAATGTAGTATTGTAGTCATGCGTTGGTTTAATGTTTACTCTCTTCACTAGCTTCTCGCACAATGTCAGAACGTTTTAGCTCGTAAATGTCAACGTAGCTAGCATTAGCTTCTCTGAACTTGCTCATTCACAGTGCAACACACCGCTGTCATTCATTAGCCGCGGCCTCCAAGTTAGCACGTCCTTGCATTCAATAACTGGATGTATTCCAGACTAAAAGTTACACATTTAGTCTAATCACATACTTCATGAAGTACATAGAAAGAAGATACACTTAAAGAAGGTTGCGAACGTATTGAAATAGTTTGACTTTACCATTGTGGGGAGAACACCAACGCGCTGGTCCTGGCGAACATGGTTACTCCTATGAAGGTCAGACACGCAGGACTGCGCAGGCGCAAGGTAAAGGCAAAAAGCAAAATGGACGAACGATGCCTTCATGGACTATCAGATAAATTATTAAGATTCGATTCATACACATGAACAAACCTATGGAACAAACCCACAATCTCCAAAAACTTAAATTTACCAATTTTGAGAGATGGGAGACGTATTCCGATATCTACCTTAAGTAAAAGTAAATTTTTCACAGTGTATGAATACTCTTGTTATAAGTTAAAAGCCCTGTATTCAAAATTGGGCTCAAGTAAAAGTACAAAATATACATCCTGAAATTAAAAGTAAACCACGTAGAATCTGTGACTCATATGAAAAACAATTTGTGCTTTATTGAATAGTTCAGTGGTTCCCAAAGTGGGTTCCCCAACCAGGAGCATAATTTATTTTCACTTTACTTCCATCAGTAAGTAACACAATGACAGAACGTATGACTGTCTTGATCTCATACACTTTCTAAAACATCTAACAGCAAAAACCCTATCAGAGGCAGGACCCTGGGACAAAATCTTATCAAATGTCTAATTTGTGTCATTTTAGTATGTATGTGTTGATGTAAATAAAAAAGTTTAGCAACCACTGAATCTATCCATTTATCCATCTGAAAAAAAAAATCATTACGCTATATTGTGTAAAATCCGAAGTTTATGAGTCCATGAACGCAGCTGCGGTTATCGCGTGTTTTAAGCTCTCGCGTTAGGTTATGACGCTGAACACACGGAAGCTGTTTACGTTAGTAGCGGTCGGTTGTTGGTGGTTTAGCTGTGATTCGAGCAGGCTTTTCTCAGTTTAAACGTTATTAATCGATACGTATAGGTTGTTTTATGTTTATTGTTGCTGGTCAGAATGGGGAAGGCGGATTTTCTCTCCCCCAAGGCGATAGCCAACCGGATAAAATCCAAAGGTCTCCAGAAGTTGAGATGGTATTGCCAGATGTGTCAGAAACAATGCCGCGATGAGGTAAAAATTAGATGTTCGTTAAATCCGTCTACTTTAGTGTATCTGTTGTTGTTGTTGTTGTTGATAAGTTGAACTAATGTGTCTTTCCAGAATGGCTTTAAATGTCACTGCATGTCCGAGTCCCACCAGAGGCAGCTGCTGCTGGCCTCAGAAGACCCAAACAAGTTTATGGACCATTTCTCTGAGTGAGTTCCCTCATGGCGTAGAATCCGAATCCTTTATTGACCCCTTCGGGGAAATTGTTTAAATTTCATCTGCATACATTCAACACGTTGGTGTAACGTTGTGTAACGTTACTACTACGGAAGCGTAATGCGTTCACTTGAGAGAGAAACACATCCTCACTGTTTTTTTCTGAATCAGAATCGATTTTTATATACTTACATACACAAGGAATTTGACTTCGGTATGTGTTAACTCTCTATACATAGACAACTAGTAATATAGAAACATACTGTACAATAGAGATAACAATATACATATAGGCACATATCAACATAATATACAAAAATACAAATAAGACATAATATCAAGACAAGTACACATGGAGTGGGATGTAGAGTGCCAAAAGTAATAGTACAAAGTAGTGTGCAAGATGCATATTGGAATGATAAAGTATGTCATGTGTAGAGAGTGGGTGATTGGCCACTTTATCCGCAGAGAGAATTGATGGGAATTGTCTTAGAAATAAATTCTGAGATAATTATCTTGTTCATTCACGATTATCTCATCAATTATCGTTAATTTTAGCTGACCTACAGATGGTTGGAGTTTAATCTTGTTTCTTTCCTCCCAGCGAGTTCAAAAGCGAGTTCTTGGAGCTGCTCAGAAGACGTTTTGGTGAGTTCCGATCGCCGCACTGATTATCCGGATGTTTACTTGTTTACTGGCAGCAAACCGTTTCAATGTGTCGTCGTCTTTCATCCGCAGGGACCAAGCGAGTGCACAACAACATTGTCTACAATGAATACATCAGCTTCAGAGAGCACGTCCACATGAACTCCACACAGTGGGAGACTCTCACAGACTTCACCAAGTGGCTGGGAAGAGAAGGTAAGCTTTCTCAACATGTGGTTCTACACAGGGTTTTTACATTATGAGGTTTAGGTGCAGCACCAACATCGTTGTTGGCACCACCTAAGCCGAATGAATGTAAAATCAATGTGAGCATCAAAACTAACTAAATGACACTGAGATCTAATTATTGTAGTTTGGTCTCCAGTGGACGTCTTTAGCAAGTATTGGCTTTAAGCATTTGTGTGTTATTTATTTACTATCTGCTCTAGCTTTTTTCCCCCAACACAGGTATGTTGGTAAGGATGTGAAATTGATGATTATTTCTATTGAAAAACATCACATTTTCTGAGGGAGGACCCCTAATCCAAAGCCAAATATGTGCACCTAAGTCTTTGACAAACCCAGGGAATACACTGCTTCATGGATTATTTCCAATGTGTAATTATTCTCTGAATGTTACCGCTAGGTCTCTGCAAGGTGGACGAGACCCCTAAAGGCTGGTACGTCCAGTACATCGACCGCGACCCGGAGACCATCCGCCGCCAAGAAGAGCAGGCGAAGAAGAAGAAGCAGGAACTGGACGACGAGGAGAAGACCGCCAGGTTCATCGAGGAGCAGGTCCGAAGAGGCCGCGACGGCAAGGAGATAGACGTGAGTACCAGACAGGACAGACTTCAGCTCCACGTAGTGAAGATCAATAGAGACTAGGGCTGCACGATAGGAGGCAAAAAAATTTAAGATTATTTTTTGGGGCATTTTAGGCCTTTTATTTATATAAGACAGCTGAAGAAATGAAAGGGGAGAAAGAGGGGGAATGACATGCAGCAAAGGGCCGCAGGGCGAAGTCGAACCAGCGGCCGCTGCGTCGAGGAGTAAACCTCTATATATGGGCGCCTGCTCTACCAGTTGGCTACCCAGGCGCCCACAAAAACCTTGTTGAGTATCATGATAACGGTATTACTTGCGATAGATGAACAAATATTAAAATGTATTCAGTTCTGCTTTTCTGCTGCTTTCAGTATTCTTCTAAAATACAACAAATTGCTTGTTGAATTTAAAACAAATGAAATTAATGAATTCTTTCAGTAAACAAATTGAACATTAAATTGAACTTAAAAGGCAGCACCAATAAAAAGGGACAGTTACATTTTAACGTGCAGTTTTCTGCTGATATCTTATTTCAACAAACACAAAATAGTGTCGATCGCGAAATGTTGCAGCCTTTCGCGGTGTGTTCACTGCGCCGGTCGATATCGCGACGACGTTTACAAAAACAAGATATTGTGCAGCCCTAATACAGATTTGACATTTAATTATGTTTTATCCCTATATTTTAATCCGTAGGAAACTCCAGTTTTCACAGAGCTGAAACGCGAGAGTGAAGAAGAAAAAGGTTAGTTTTTTTTTTTAATTGTTTTTGTTTGGGATCATTCACATTTAACTATGCGTTTCTTTCCATTCACCCTCACATGTTTTTTTTCTGCAGTTGCTTTCAACCTGGGCGCCTCCTCATCTGTGGCCGGGCCTTCCAAATCGAGGTACAGAGCTCTTAGAACGTTGCTAATTCTTCTGCCTGATTTTCAAGCAGCTATAATTCAATCATTTTACCTGAAACGGTTTGTGTCTCCCTGTAGTGCTTCCCTGGGTCCTAGTGCTCTCAAAGCAGCAGCATCATCATCATCATCATCCTCCTCAACCAAGAGGAAAGACACCAGTTCAGACACCAGGGGGGAGAAGAAGAAGAAATCTGCTCTGGAAGAGATCATGGAGGTAGAGAAGATGATTTTTGTCTCGTCCTCTATGTGTGGCATGCCTGCATTCGGTCGGTTTTTTTATTCCAGTTGCAATGCTTTCTGTTCAGATGGAGGAGAAGAAGAAGCAGTCGGTCAGAACGGATCACTGGCTGCAGCCCAACATTGTGGTCAAAGTTGTCACCAAGAGACTGGGAGAGAGGTACCACAAGAAGAAGGCTGTCATCATGGTAATAAAAAGCTTTGTATTTGTTGTCGCATCGTTATGTGCATGTGGGGAAAAGAAAGAAGACCTGTGTTGCTAAAAAGCCGATGATCCCTTCTCTCGTAGGAGGTCCGAGACAAATATGGAGCCGTGGTGAAGATGATCGACTCCGGAGACAAGCTGAAATTGGACCAGAATCACTTAGAGACGGTCATACCTGCGCCAGGTAAACCATGTTTCTACAGATTATTGAATGCAGTTGTGTCAAACTGATCACTGGTGGAAACATCGCGATGTACCTCAGCTGTACTTTTCTATCCTCATCAGCATCTTGTTGTCAAACGTCCTGCAGGTAAACAGGTTATGATCCTGAACGGTCCGCACCGAGACACCAAGGCTCTGCTGGAGGGAATAGACGAAAAGAACTTCAGCGCTACGCTCACGCTCGACTCTGTAAGCTTTTCGAGGGGCTGTTTCCACATCTGTACCTGTCGTTGGTTTATCATTGATTGGTTTATTTTGTTTCTGATTGGTTGACAGTTTGCCTATTAAAACTGTATAGTAGAAACAGTCTTCGGTCAACCGCTTCACCCAAATTACAAAAAAGCATATTCTCATTTTCCTCTAGGATTGTCTTACCATGCAGATACAGTACAGGCCAAAAGTTTGGACACACCTTCTCATTCAATGCATTTCTTTTATTTCCATGACTATTTACATTGTAGATTCTCACTGAAGGCATCAAAACTATGAATGAACATATATGGAATTATGTACTTAACAAAAAAGTGTGAAATAACTGAAAACATGTCTTATATTTTAGATTCCTCAAAGTAGCCCCTTTGCTTTTTTTGATAGCGCTGCAAACCCTTGGTGTTCTCTCAATGAGCTTCATGAGGTAGTCACCTGAAATGGTTTTACCTTCACAGGTGTGCTTTGTCAGGGATAATTTGTGGAATTTTTTTCCCTTATTGATAAAAAAGCTAAGGGTGGCTACTTTGAAGAATCTAAAATATAAGACATGTTTTCAGTTATTTCACACTTTTTTGTTAAGTACATAATTCCATATGTGTTCATTCATAGTTTTGATGCCTTCAGTGAGAATCTACAATGTAAATAGTCATGAAAATAAAAAGGAAACGCATTGAATGAGAAGGTGTGTCCAAACTTTTGGCCTGTACTGTAGGTTTGGGTTTTATTTTACCTGGTTTTGACGCCCAAGTCCTCTGGCATTTCTGCCTGGTTTTGTTTCATGGTTCTTGAAGCACAAAAAAATGAAATTTCAAAGATTCCAAAATAACTTTTCACAAACTTTTCACAAAAACCCTCTACCAACTAAATAGTCCCTAAATTAAAAAAAATAAATGAATAGTCCCCACCTTTCACAGCGAGGTCTGTTTATTAGCCAAAGCAACAGAGACATTGTTCCTGGAGAGAGCTGTTGCTGGTGAATGTAACATTTTCAACTGGAAGCATTCGGAGAGTGTAGATCTCAGCCGCATCTCGCAATGTTGAACGAAAGTGAAAAATATTTCATGTACCTGCTCCGTAATTGGGATCCGCTCCAAAATGGAATGGGCTTTTCCTTGGCCCATGCTACCCCCTCCCACCCTTTTGTCTGCTGACAGACAGACAAACCCGAGCCCAAAAACATGACCTCCTTGGCAGAGGTAATGATATGGGCACTAAAAAAAACAAAATCACTGTGAGAAAATGTTTTTCCGTAATATGGGTGAAATAACCCTTTAATCACCATGCACAATCTGTGGTGGTTGAATTAAACATACTGTATTTACCACTTTACACAAAAAGATACTTTAAAAAAAGTTCCTCCTTTTTGTTTTATTTTAAAAGTGGCTATATGTGACAATGCACTCCAAAAATAGAACATGGACGAAAGTATTTGATAGCGCACACTACGTAGAAAATAAAAGCATCTCTTTATCTACCAACAGGATCTTAGAAGTTCCATGAGCTGCATTTCACTTTTATGTTGCATATTTGTCATTTGTTGTATCCAGTACCGATGCTGCAGCTATCACTAAAGTCTCATTTTCTCACGTCTTCAGGGTCAACAGAAGGGGAAGAGAGTGAACGTCGCCTATGAGGATTTCTCAAAACTGGCCTGAACTAACAACCTTCCTGTTCTAACCTCAGGCAGCCGTTTGGCTGAGGGACTCTACTGTGTCAGAGTTACTTCCCCCAAGATTCACCTGTACATATACACACCCCCACAGTGCATTACCAGCGAGTCATCACAGAGAAACCCAGAGCAATGTGTTCAATTAGTTTTTTTTTATTTTGTAATAATAACCAAGTTGATCTTAACATTGCAGATGTACATTTTGTCCAAATAAACTCTACAGAAAAAAGTGACTTCTTGTGTTGTTTTTTTTGGAAAGTAATTGGGAACGAAGCATTTTATCCTTGTAAAATCAGGAAAGGTAGATGTACACAAAATTCCCCTCTTTCTTCTGGCTCCTGTTTTACACTCTTTTAAAAATGGGTGTCATTTTCTCACTGACCCAGGGGATTGATAGCAGCACAGGGTGCTTGAATGTGTCTGTGGCTGCTCAGAGAGTCTGCAGGAAGCTGTTGAGATTTGGGACGATGTAGTCGGTGTAGTGGCCGTCGATGAAGCCCTTCCCGCTGTTGTGTATGAACCAGCAGTAGACGTTTGAGCCGCGCCTCTTATCGTGCCTGTAGTCCTTCTGCCAGCCTCTAATACACACAAACACACAAGAGGTTATGGTTTTAAAAAGAAATGTGTTTGTTCAGAAATCAGTTCTAGTGGAGTTAAAACCTACCTGGTGACGAGTAGCTTGTTGCCCTTCACATCCATGGTGGCCTCCTTCTTCAGAGGGTCGACCCCTTCGTGCATGTCATACACGCTCACATCAGGCTCTCTGGAAAACTGCCCTGAGAGATCACAAACGTTCTCAGTTTCAAATCTCCAAGTTAAAGAAGATCCGTGTACAGTTAGGCTGTGGTACAACTTGTAAAGTTTCGAGCAGTTAATGTCGTCCTTATCGTCCGTTGTATCAACAAAAGTTAGGTAGAAAGTTCCTCGACAAAACAACAAACCCTTAGACAAGAGTTTGGTGATATTGTGAAGCAGCGTGGGATCATGGGAGATGACGTCCCGGAGGGTCTGGAGCCGAGCTGCCGCTGACGTTTGCTCAGCTTGTTTCTCGGATGACTTAAGATCCAAATGTCTGGTGACTAAAATCCTTCATCCAGTTACAATATATAGTTAAATACAACCAAGATCTAAAAAATGTGGCTTAAAACTGTATAAAAAAAGTCAATATATGGCAGCTTCTGGCAGACACATACAACGCTGACGCCATGGGGGGTATGACACCTTCGACGGGTGGCTAAATTTCTCTGCCTTGAACATTGTTGAAAACTTTTTGTGTAACGAAAGTACACAATTCAGCTTAATATAGGTTGAGTCATTTTTAGACATCTTAAATCAGCAAATAATTATCTTTAAGGCTGTAAGGTACTGTAACAGTACAACCAGTGTCGATGTGCCTTGAGGTGCAGTACCACTAATGGCCACTAGATGCTGGCTCCAAAAATTGAACTACATTGATGTGGGCTCAACTTAACTTGAAATAAAGTGAGTAGTTTTTCAACTGTTGGTTATGCTCTCAATAGCTAATTTGACTTTTTCTAATGTGTGTTTTTGACTGTCATTATGAGAGTCATTGTTCTGTTTCGCAGATATTATTGTATAATGTTTGTTTTTTTCAAATTTAGATTAAATAGATCCAGTAACTATCAAAAATAGTTTCCCTTCAGGAACCTCTGGGTGACTTCCTCCATGTTTTTCTACAGTCTGAGGTCTGACTGATATCACAGTAACACCCTGTAGTTGTATAGCTTCCTGTGAGTATTTCACGACACAGCACAGACGTACCTATGAGTCCGTGGACCAGAGGGGAGTACTGGTTGTTGTTGGGAATGTAGATGCCGAGGAAGTCAACGTTGACTGGATGTTTCTTCCACACACGGTGAAGCAACACCATCACCTGGATATTGTCATTTATGAGGATGGAAACATGAGAGTTCTTCACGATGGAAATCCTCACACTGAAAGACAGAAACGTAACAACGTGAGATAAAAATGTCTCTGATGTCAAGGCACACGCTGTAAAAAAAGGGTGCGACAGCCGGTTACCCATCCTGTGTGATTTCAGCCGTGGCCCCCCAGGTGAAGGAGTGGTTGCTACTGCCGTCAGTCAGGGCGATGCTGTCGGTGCTGATGGTCACGCTGACTCCATCAGGCAGGTAGTAGACGGAGATGGTGCCGAAGTAGGTCTTCAGTTTGCTTTTGTGTGTCTGCTTAGAGCCGATCAACTGACCGTTTACCACCACACCTACAGGAGACAAGGTTAAAGAGGAGCGTCAACCCGTGGACAGTACTGAGTGGGAAGTGACAAATGTGTCAAAAGGGAAATTCAAAATATGAAAAGTAGATATTCATTTTTCGGGGTTAGAGTTAGGCTAAGTTCAAAGTTGCAGCAAATAGATCAAGTGACACATTACCGAGCAACTTTTGTCATCTGATACCCGAGTTTTTACATTTTTTTTTTTTGCAGAGACTTGGATGAAAAGATTGATGCATTCTCTCTGTGTCCGCTAAATATGAAGCTACAGCCAGGAGATGGTTAGCATACTGTAGCTTAGCATATGCACTGGAAACAGGGGGGAAACAGCCAGCCTGGCTCCTTTGAAAGATTAAAAAAAATACAACCAGCATCTCTAAAGCTCACTAATTAACATGTTATATCTGGTTTGTTTAATCTGTACAAAAACTGTCAAGTGGTTTTTAACGTGGGTTATGTGTGGGACTATTTCTTTGGTGGGGCACAGTGACGACAAGACTCTACCCCCCTCTTCTCATTTCTCAGTTTGTACATCCTCGATTCCTTTCCTCGTCTCCTCACATCTTTGTCCCTCCCACCTAAGATGCGAGAGAGAGAGGCGAGGAGAAGACACGAGGATTCGAGGCAACAGGCATTTAACAAAATGAGACTTCCGTGCTTCGGAGCCGTCATTTTAAAGAAGCAGCAATTAGTTTGTAGTATATTCCAGTTGTGTGTCACGCCTCTTTTATACGTCATGGGTGCACCTGCGCATCCTCGAGATAAATTTTAGTAATTGAGACATCCTTTAAGATGGCGCGCTGAGATTGATTTCCGATTCGCAGGCAGGAGGATGGAGGAAAGAGGAGACGAGGACACACGAAATAGAGAAATGAGAAAAGCTCCAGTCACTGGTATTAATCTTCGTATCTAACTTGCAGCAAGAAATAAATGAGCATATTTAAAAATTCTTTAAACCCCTTTAACAGGTTTCCTCTTTCTATCTTTGTCTTGTTTGTTCACAGTAATTAAACAAATGCCTTAATAGATATGGTTATTAATAATCCATCTCTGATGTTAAAATGCTACATGTTCACCAGTGGTGGAATGTAGTTACTAGCTACTTTACAAATTAAGATGTAGTATATAAAATAGATGTTTTATTATAAATCAAGCCAAGCTGAAATGATGAGACCATTAAATCACTTTGATATACAGAACTGTTTGGATCGTTTCCAGTTTCTAAAATGTGAGGATTTTTCTGCATTGAGTATTTTTACTTTTAATACTTTAAGTAGATTTTCCTGATAATACTTACATACTTTTACTTAAGTAACATTTCCAATGCAGGACTTTTTTTTTTAACTTGTAACAGAGTATTTTTACAGTGTGGTATTAATACTTGTACTGAAGTAAAGGATCTGAATACTTATTCCTCCACGGATGTTCACCTATAACATGCAGCACATACGGCATTAAAGATATTTCACACGACATTTGGCACAGTCTGGTACCTGTTCCGCTGTCAGACACCAGGTTGAGAATGTGGCCGGGTGTGGAGTCGATGTTGAAGCAGACGTCCATGTTGCTTCTGGGCAGGTGGACGATGAAGTGAGGGTCGTTATCCACTGGATGAGAAACACTCGTCACACATCCAGCACTGTTCACATTTAACACTGTGACTCGATTGGGGATTCATGATTTTATGGAAGTCGTCAGAAGTGTGTGTGTGTGTGTGTGTGTTACCTAAGTTGACCTGTTGAGGCAAGGTCCACTCCTCTGTGCCCTTGGCCGCCTGACTCGGGGGGGCCGGAGTGGTCATCTGGACCCAGGGTGGAGGCTGGTAGACCACATGCACCGGAGGATCACCAATTAAGCCTCCTCCAATTCCTACTCCTACATACACACGACATAGTATAAAGGTAACCCCCGGAGTCATTTCATCAGCATTATCATTACTGATTCCATTAAGACCATTAAGTTGATTATTTTATTGTGATTTTATTTTTATGTGATTTTGCAAACATTTGAACAATTGTTTAATCACAAAAAAAGCCTAATTTTTTTAATTAGAGATTGCTCAGAATCATTATTATGTTAATTGGATTTATTGTCTATTTTGTTGAATGGTCTTGAATATTGTAGTTACTGTGTCATCTTTTCTTGATTTTTGTCTGGGTGGGTGACGAAGTGACGGGGGTGGAGGGGGGGATATGTTCGTGTTGCGAATTGTATGTTTTGTATGTTGTTTAAAAAAAAAATAGAATTGTTAATCACAAAAGAAAATCAGGTTTAGACATTAATCAACATGTAAAGGGTGTATATTCTGTCAGGCACCTGAGCAGCAGCCATGCTTGGGGTCCTTCGGGGAGTCGGCCAGCAGCCTCTCCTTGGCGTCCTCGCTCTCCACCAGCAGAGCGGTGAGAGGAGTGACGAACTGATGCTCCACGGCCAGCGACATGATCCGCTGGGTGATCTTCCTCTTCTTGGCAGCCGTGGGAGCCAGAGACCTGCAGGAGAGCAACGCTGCAGCTGTCAAATACTGACGGTGATGCAAATTACCATCACACTTCCACAAAAAACAAATGTCTCCTGATAGACATGCTGATTTACTGCTGCTGCACTGATCGCCACCAACGTAATTTTGTTGTGTTCATACAATGACAAAAATGCATCTTGAATGTGAGAAAAGGCCCTTAGATTTTTTTTTTTATTGAGTTTTAGCTGATGTATTCGTGTTAAGACACTTTAAGCTCATTTATTTGCATTCGTTTCCAATTAAGGATTTTGTTTCTTTGGAAGTAAAAGAAAAAAAGTCTGGAGTGCTCACAAGTTCAAACAAATAATGAAGGTGCTCTTTGGAAGGCGAACCCAAATGTTCGAAAGAGAAATAAAGGTCCAAGGCACTCTTCTAGCAAAAACAATGTCTTTATTTAAATGGCTATTTTATCTAGAAATCTTAGTACGTTAAAAATTGACGGGCAGCAACCCACGCGTAGCGGCACAAAACGGCCTCCTTCAGGGTGTTCAGGTTTTTGTTTCTTGATTTTTTCTCACGGTTTCCTGTTTGTGAATTCGGGGACCTTTCTCACCTTTCAGAGATCAGCTGTTTGATGGTGATGTAGGCCCACATTTGTCTGGCGAAGCCCGTGAACGAGTGCTGCTGCTTGGCCAGCTCCGTGTCCAGCTCCGCGTAGTCCCCCTCTGTCTCCAGGGTGATGTCCAGCCGGGCCTGCAAGGTGACATGGGACAGGGGACACTGGTAGTACCAGCTCCTGGCCTTGAACACTCAACGTTCTGATTGTGCGTTCATGCGAACATGTTGTGAACAGGGGTGTCTGACTGGGGGTTGAAAAGGGGACTGAGTACCCGGGGCCCTTATGTGAGGAGGGCCCAAAGAAAATGCCAGAATGAATAGCTATGGATGCCTGGAGGGGCCCATAGAGAATGCCTTTCTACAGGGCCCGGAATTTTGGTTGCATATGGCTTGCTGTGTGCGTTACACTCACGGCAGACGCGGTGGTGAAGCTGGTCAGGGTGTTGCTCTCGGACGGCAGAACCTTCCCGGCCACCACCAGCTCGGAGCCGCTGAAGTATTTATCGAAGCGGTTCTGGGTGACGTCTGACACAGAGTCCTCTGGGAACTGAATGGTGATCCTCCTCAGCAGAGGAGAGGAGACCTGGCTGTAAAAGGTCTGCAGGGGAATGAAGAAGATGCTGTCAATCTTTAAGAGCATCAGGAAACTAAACCCTGCTCTCCTGCATGTCATAGTGAAACATCCAAAATCACATGGAGGCAGAGACAAAGTCTAAGATTATAGTGCATAAGGCAGTGTGGCTTGGTTTTTAGAGATGCAAAGATTAATCGATTAGTCGTCAGCTATTAAATTAAACGGCAACTATTTTGATATTGATTAATCTGCCATTTTTTTATGAAGACAAATAAAAATTCTCTGATTCCAACTTCTTAAATGTGAATATTTTCTAGTTTTTTCACTCCTCTGCGAGAGTAAACTGAATATATTTGAGTTGTGGACATCGTGGGCTTTGGAAAACACTGATCGACATTTTTCACCATTTTCTGACATTTTATAAAACCATATAACTAATCAATTAATCAAGAAAATAATCGATAGATTAATCAATAATGAAAATGGTTTCAGTTTTATCATGGTTGCATGTAAGATATTTGCCTTAATTATTACTTTTCTGCATATCACTGCATGCTGTGTGCATGTATTTATTTTCCTATCACTTAAAAATATAACATAGAACATATGATGCATGGAAATAATTCAACTTTCATGAGGGAAACGTTTGTGAAAGATTTTTTGTTGTTCGAGAGGAACTGAAGATCTGAGTGATGCCGAGTTGTTTGCTGAAGGTAACGTTGTCGTACCCGTAGCTGCTCTGCGGCATCATGGTTGGCGTAGATCCTCTGAGCCATGCCCCTGTTCTCCATGGCGATACGCTCCAGGAAGTCATAGTCCACGTCGAAGCCGATGCCCAGCGAGAAGAGAGAAAACTCCTCCCTCATCACCCGCTTCACATTCTTCTGGATGGTGCTCAGCTTGATCTCACCTGCAGGAATCAGCATAGCATCTTACTGACTAAAGAAACAAGACTTGCATGTTCTTTTCGCTTTCATTTCCATGCATTCTTTCTCCGTGTGGGTGGATGAGCTGCTAAACCTGACAGTGGAGTTTAACTTGGTCAACAGGGCCACCCTAAAACACTTTTCTTTCTTTCTTTTGTAACTTTATTGCCACTATTTCTCATAACAGTCACACAGTAAACTAGACCAGACAGTAATAAAAAAAGCAAAAACAGACAGGAAAAAAGGAAAGAAACAAAAAAAAGAACACACACATACACAGACACACACACACACAGACATACACACACACACACACACACACACACACACACACACACACACACACAGGTGGAAGGGCTGCCAGAGTATTAGAGTGCAAGATCAAAGCATGCTCAGATTAAGGGCATAGCATAGCAGCAAACACACACATCAGACATTTAGGTCTCATCAAGCATTATCAAAAATGGATTCCACACCTTCAAAAAGCATTTTTGTGAATTATTTTTGTTCACCTAAAACCTTTTTAAGAGGAGCACCAGTCAGTCTTACCCACAGTGGGGTCTCCATCAGACACCAGGATGATCATGGAGACGGAGCGAGGGTCGATGAGACCCTGATTGGACGCCTTCAACAGCATCTGAACTGCTCTCATCAGTGCCTCGTTGATGTTGGTACCTGGGGTCGAAGGTCAGCAAAATATACAGTGTTTTCCCTCGGTTTGTGGATGACATAGGTGCACGTATTTGGTGGGGGTTTAGGCGTCCTCCCTCGAGAAAATGTTTTTCAATAAAACAAATATGCAAATTCACATCATTCTGGACCATTATTATTACCATGTCTGTAGTCTCGCATTGCCAGACCTTCCTCTACAGCGCTGTGGAGGAGGGTCTGGCTAGTCCACACAGCATTCCGGGATAGGAGAAAAACGTGCTCTGGTTTATTGGCATTTCTTTAAACCAATCACAATTGTCTTGGGCATTGCTGAGCGCCGGACGGAGCAACGGTGCCTCTTTAAAATAGCCTCGGGAAGGAACTTGTTTTGGTGGAACGTGTGTACGTTCTAAAGTTGTTTTAGTCATGAAACAGAAAACTCAGATTGGACAGATAGTTTAGCTAGCTCTCTGGATTTACCTTGTAGAGATCTGAGGAGCAGTTAACCATAGCCCTCAGAAATCCACCGGAGTTTAAAATTCAAACACAAAGACGGACATCCAGCCAAAATGAGGGACATCCGGCGGAATGTCCAGCGGCACCTGAACAATCCCGGAAATTAAACGTCGTCGATATAGGCTACCATATCTGTGTCTAAAACGTTGGAAAAGCTAGAGCAGATAATTGAAGACAAAACTTACTAAGGAAGTCCACTGGGGACCAACTACAATCATTAGACCTGTGTCATTTAATCAAGTCATTAAGTTAGTTTTAATGCTCACATTGATTTTACATTCATTCGGCTTAGGGGCTGCCCAAAACGGCTTGGGTGCTGCGCCTAAGCCTTATAATGGCAGGGGAAACCCTGATATAGTCATTAACAGTTTGTGTTTAGCAGGTTAATTAGAGCAATGAAAATGTTATAATAAAGAATATTATTCTCTCATACCTCCGGTGTTTGATGTTCAGGATGTATTTCTTGGCATCTGCGATCTGAATGGAGGAGCCGGCGACCAGCTCCTCGCTCCAGCAACGCACATTGTGGTTGAAGTCGATGATGCTGAAGTGATCATCTATGGTCAGGTCATCCAAAATAGCCTGCATGGCCTCCACTGTCTGTGAGAGAAGTTTGGGTTTAAATGGGTTAGGCGTTGACCTCAAGTAGTTAAGGTTAGGATAGCCGACTGGTCAGGGGATAGGACCTGAACAAATCGGGTTCCGTTACCTTGGACGCCTGGCCAATAGTAGCGTGTCAATGCTATTGAAGGGCGGGTCTTGCCTAGAAGTTGCGTGGGTTCCATAATAACACGTCAAAGTGCCCAAATGTCAATGTAAACAAACTACTTAAAAGAGAAGAAAAAAAAGATAAATAACGTGAAGAACACCCTGAAGAAGGCCGTCTGTGCCACTTTGCGTGGGTTGTTGCCCAGTTCTATTTTTAATGTACTAGAATGTTGATATGAAATAGCCATTTAAATAAAGGCTTTTTAATTTTTTTGCACTTCCAAAGAGCACCTTCGCGATTTGTTTGAACTTCTGGGCACTCCAGACATTTCTTCTTCTAAAAGCAAACCACTTACTTGCTTCATCTTGACTCCCCACATGGATCCACTGACGTCAATGACAAACACGATGTTTTTAGGAAGAGGCGAGAGGTTGGAAGGAGCAAAGAATTGGACAAAGTGGCCGTCTGACACCTGGAGGAAACAGTGAAGGCTTTAGTGATCATCTCCAAACAGTTTCTAGCTGTATGTGATATTAAACAAGTTCGTTAATGAGGCTTTAAACGGTATTGGATGAGTATGTGATACCTGTAGTTCACCGGCGTTGCTGTCCCTGGTCACATCATACTTGACAGTAAAGACGCCGTCTATTGCGCTTCCAGTGCAGTTGTCACACTTTCTCTGCTGCTGGAGGTTGGGCTTGAAGACAACATGAGCCTGGAGACACACAAACACACAGACACAGGGCATGGTACAACTGGTTAGATATAGCCTGGTTTACACCAGACCCACTCTCAGTGGTAACTGAGAGTGGGTCTGGGGAAGGTTCATTCACAGCCCATTTCCAAAGGGGCGTCACCAACGGACACCGCTCAAATGCCCCTGGCGCAATTGGAAGTCCTTCATCCAATCAGACCAACGAGCCGGGTGACGGTAAGCGGCGCAGCCGCTACCGGTTGCTGCCCGGTGGGCGTCATGTTGAATTAAACAAAAAGCTGCTGCCGCCGCGCGTATCGCATCATGCCTCGATTTGGAAAAAATTGGAATGGGCTTGAATGCGCTCTTGGCCAGACTGACTGGCCAAGGGAAGGATGTGCGCGATCATGGAAGGCTTGTATCATGTGGACGCGCTGACAGTTCTGTTGTCATTACTTCTTTGTCATTTTCTTGTCATTCTTCATGGGCGCGTGTTGTTTGGCAGTTGAGTTCAAATATCAACAATCTTTGCGCAGAATCACTTCCCGCGCCTTTAATGTGCGAGTATGTGAGTGTGTGTTTGAGCAGAGTGAATGGGAACAGTTTTCTTTTATGGGAGACAGGAAATGTTTGTGAACATGCAATGACAATGAAGGCATTCATGCATTCATTTATTTGATTGTGGAGATTCCTTCTTGACTTTTAGGGTATACGGTACATTTGTGTTAAATATTCTAAACGCAAGTAAGTAGTAGTAGAAAATTATTCTAATTATTAGAATAAATACAACAAGGAATATACCTTTAAATGTCTGACTCATTCAGGATTTTGCTCAATTTGTGCAAATCTCTCAAATTCAAAGAAAGGATTCAGGTTCCCGTCCAAAAATCACGTCACAGCTACATTTGTACCTTTATGCAGATCCAGATTTCTCAATTCTAATTTCTGAACATTTTCAATACATCACTAGAACAAGAAAGAGAATTGGTACTGGCTCTCTGGGTGTTTTTCGGTCTTACCTTCTCTTTGGATGATGTAACTTTGATCATCCCTGCAAACTGCTCTCCAAGGCTGTTTGGTGTTTGTACCATGGAAATTCCCTTCGGCTCAAAGATGTACACATCCACCTGAAGAGAAACCGGGTCAGTGACCATTGCAGGAACACATACTCAGTGGCGGTTCAAGACCATTTCAAATGGTGGGGCCAGGCTGGGGCCACATGCGATTTTAGGGGTCCCAAATGTTAAGCACAAGTGTTGTATTATTAGTTATTTAGTATTTACTTAGTATTATTATTATTTATTTAATATGCTACTATTTTGAGAGTTGGTTGCTGCTTAGTCAGTATCGTGGCCTGTGTATGTGTATTTCTTGCTTGTTTTTGATGCCCATTTATGCAATATGATGTCATTGACAGTGTTTCTCTGTTTGTCTGTATGCCAGATTAAGTGTTGTCTTGTCTTGTTGATACGACTGGTAGGCTAAAAACAGAATTGCCCTACGGGGATAAATAAAGTTGTTTTGAATTGAATTTGAATTACATACCACCAACCCTCCATAGGTTTGGTTCTACAAAATACTGATACACATATAACAATAAATACAAGAATACTCATTCAGTGTTAACCTACATTTTATTTATCAATGCACATGAATAATATCCCCTCTTTGGGGATAAAAGTATGGTTAAAAATGTATGAAAATATTAAGATGGGGGTCGAGGCTTAATATGAAGGAGGCACTGGCCACCCTTTGGTCCCCTGCCCCCCTCTAGAACCGCCACTGCACATTCTGTCCAGACACGCAAAAATCCTCACCTGGAACTGTGGCACCAGCCTCCCGGGCTGCAGGTACAGGGAGTGCTCGTAGAAACCCAGCTTCCTGTGCATCATCTCCTGGTAGTGGAGCTCAAACTCAATGTTACTGCCGGGTGGAACATGGACTTCTGTCTTAAACGTCTCCATGTCCTGGGAATTCGCCCTGTAAAGCAGAACCATTTCAGTCTGTGTGAAGCTGTTGAGCTCTACGGAGGTTTGAACCCCAAGACGCTGGTCCAGTACCTGACAATGCCCGCCGCCTTGCCTCTGGCTCTGGCCTGGGCGTACAGGTTCCTGGCCACTGTCTTCTCCTTCACTGAGCCCACAAATGTGATCCCATTCACATTCCTGCAACACAAACAGTGAAAAGTTAAAGAGCCCCTATTATGTTTTTTTGGATTATTATTATGTCTTTTAGTGTTTTATATACCGGTATATAGTTTTTTTTGTATATGTAATCGATGTATAACGTACAAATAAACACATTTCACTCCCACAGACAGCCCTTTTTCATAATGGCTCACCCACATTCCTGTTTAAAATTCCCTTGGCTCTTGAAAACTCTACAAGCTCTCTTTAAAGGGCTGTTTGGACTGTGTGAAACTGGGCTCACATGGTGAAGTTGCTGATGAAAGCTCGTTTGGGGATCTGGACGTTGAAGCCGATGCTCTGGGCTTTGGAGCCCGAATTGACCACCGAGCTCCTGACGGTGGTGTGGGCGAAGCGCGACGTGATGCGGCTCTCCACCTTGTAGCTCTTGACGGTGATGTCATCTCCACGGATGGCCTGTGCAGGCGATGACAGAATAAGTGACGGCGATATTAAGCAGACAAAAGGAGGATCTGGGTGTCGAGAGCTCAGCAGTTAAAACAATAAAGTTTTCTGATTTTATGGATTTTTCTTTCTGAGAATTCTCCCCTTTTTCTTAACTGGACCTCTGTTTATTTGGAACTTGGATACTTCTTTCTCATCTATCTTAATATTTAAGAAATTCCTCTCACGTTTTTACTGTGTACCACAAACTAAAGATCTTAAAGGTATAGTTTGGATTTTTTGAAGTGGGGTTGTATGAGCTACTTCTCCATAGTCAGTGTGTTAGCTACAGTAGATGGCGGTCTGCACGCCCCCAGTTTGGAGAAGCAGGCTGGAGTACCGACACAGAAGCTAAGCAATGTGCTGCTGTGGACGGGGGGGGAGGGGGGAGCAGAAGCTACACGGATTTTAGATACAAAAATTATATCAGTTTAAAGGTTAGGAACTAACAAAACTAACAAACTAACCGATTGAGGCAGCAGTAGACCAGCAACTCTGTGTTCTGCGAGGTAAAATGACTGTTTTTGTCAAAGGAGTCAGGTGGCTTTGAAGAGAGACTATAATGGCTTCAGTTATCCCTCTAAAGGGCTGTCTGACAGCAAGGTAAAGTGGTGAAGATATTTTTCCTCCTTAAATATTCCCTTAGGTTTGTTGAAATTTAGAAAACCTCATAACAATGACTAAAAATATGACATATGGAACAGTTGAAATTTCTATGCCTAAGACTTAAGATGTCCTGTGCACAATCTTTTTACACACTTCCTCTAAATGTGATTTAAAAAAACAAAAAACACACAAAATAATGCAACTGAGTTCACAAGACCGTCCCACTGATTTGATTTCTTAGGAAGAGACAGACAAACAGGCAGACAGACAAATGAGAGCAGGATTAGTGCAGAACAAAGTCAATAACCCGTCAGTCATGGGAATCTCTTCAAACAGCAGCATATTGACTATTTGATAAGGTTAAACTCTGTCACAGTGGAGAGGGCTCAAACAACAAGTCGGGAGTCATACCTCAAAGTCTTCCTGCTCCTCGCTGGTCAATATCGCTCTCTGAAACACACAGACACACATCAGCTCCATACTGTCTTAATCTACTCTCTGGGAGAGGATTATAATTCACAAACTGTGGTTATTAAAACACAGACGACACAGGATTACCAGAAGGATCAGAGTAGGTTTGTTTGTGATTTTGTGTAATTAGTTCAGATTCTGTACACCCCATGGATCGATGATTGCAGTTATTGCAACATCAAGGAGAAAAGCAAACCCACAATTCAGGCTCTATATTCTACAATTAGACAAGTCTGTAAATAAGAGAAGTCAGGTTGTGTGGTAGAAGGTCTCACCTTGTGTCTCTCCCGATGGTCCCGTATATCTGACTGGTGGCAGAAAGAAAATTAGGATGAAAATCTGTATTTCTTTTTCTGCAACAACTTAAGCCTTTCATGTGGCTTAACTCACGTTTAGACAGACATCAGAGATAACAAAAAGCATTGACATGTCAGCAGTTTTCTTTTTTTTTTTTAAGTGAGTTTTAAGGGTCAAAATTCAGGGCAAGCACTTCCAAAAAACAAATATATACAGAAGAAAGAAAGTTTGTCATAATAATGATAATAATCCATCAGGCAGAATTTGCCCGTTAAGAAGAATAAGACATCAATTTTGTATGTTTTCTGCAGTACAGAGAGTAGACAAATTTCAGAGATAACTAAATGCTATAGCTTCTGCTACACAAAAGGTGAGTTTTTAAGGTCAAAGTTCAGGTGCAAGAATTTAGATTTCATTATAACATTTTACCTATACACAAAAAAGCTCTCAAAAGTATATAAATGTACTACTCTTGCAATACACCTAATACACAATATACACTTTTCCCCTTTAAATTGTTTCTCAGTTTCACTTTTTTGTTTTAATTCATGTGAAAATCATAAAATCCCATAAAAAATAAGGCCAACAACCACCAACAGATGCAAAATCTATTAATGCACATAAGAATAAACATTTATATTTTATCTTTCTTTCAGTTCATAAATCACAACCAATTTGATCCTTACTTTGATTTAAGATTGATATCAGTCTAAAGAGTGGTTTAAACTCTATTCTGTGAATTTAAAACCTTCTCCCAGTCCCCGCTCACACCCTCCAACTCACCGTCTCTTCCTCCCATTCTCCATCGATCACAAACTCAAAGCAGCGGCCCTGTTGGAGGAGCAGGAGCCCCAGAAGTAGCAGCAGCAGACGCCTCATGTTTCCAGGCCTGTGGGCTCAAACACACATACCCTCACACACACACATATATATATAAATATATATATATATATGAAAATAGACAGACGGTCCTTCTGCAGACACAGCTGAGCTTAAAACTGAAGGTTAAAATCCACCGAACTGATCGACTCCCAGCCCCAGTCAATATTTGCAGTGTTTCATGTAAGCCAGAGAGGAGAAGGAAACTTTGAAACTTGACCTGCAGTGTGGGCAGGGTAAATACCTGGGACAGATTTGACTCAATCTTAGATTACACAGAGATTTCACATCAGACTGGTTGTTCTAAGGACTGGGACTTTGATACAACAGTCACAAATTGTGCATATTTTTACAAATATCATTCTGATGTGTAGCTTTTTAATCAATATAAAGACACAGAGATGATCATTTTCATGGCACATATCCCCAGTTTACATGAGAAAGATGTAATGTTGCATTATGCCCACAAGATGGGCCCAACGTAGACCTTACTGCTGAAGCCTTTACCTCTCCATATTCACATTGTAATGCTAAAAGTGGATTTTTTATTGTCACTTTGATTTTGACTAAATGCTTGATTTTAGGGAAATAATGTAATGTATTCTTTTTTATCATGTAAATGCTAAGTGTGATAAAGAAAATAAAGAGCCAATGAACGATTATAACTCCCTAAAAAACACTGAATGATTATTTAGAGTCCTACGGCGTTTCAGTGACATTTCGTTTTTCTAATTAAATTAATTAACAACTTTAAAAGTATTTAATTTTTTTTCGTTTATTAGGATGTATCATACGAAGCTTAAAATAATAGTAGTTACATGTGAACTTTGCAAATGTATATTATTTATTATGGAACAAAGGTCAGATTTCAGGCAGCTGATGGAAGGTCATAATAAATATTAATAATGGCATGCTGCCTTCAAGTGCTCCTTGTAAACTCCAGCTCTTCTGTGTTGTGTTTACAGTACTGTATGTAGAAGAAGCATAGGCTACTTCTTCTGCAGAATGATCTCTTCAACGTTACCAAAATCATTGTAACACTTCTTCTGTGAGCACATGCACATCCTTCTAACAGGCTCTATAGACTTGTCCACCCTCCCTATATATGTCCGTACACCTCCCTTAGTGGTCATTGTGAAATAAAGAAATTGTCACCCCATCTCTGCCTCTACTGTCAACTAGGTCAACAAACAAAGGAATGCATAAAAACTATATTTAAAAAAAAAGACATTAACTACTAATTATCACACAGAATGTCAAACATGGGCTCATTTTAAATTATACGAGGGACTAATTGAACTACAAAAGTTCATGTCAGCTACCTAGTGGTGGTTACAAGTAGCACATGCACATGGGGGAGACTTTCCTTTCAAAGCCGTATTTCTCTTTTTGTGTCAAACCTGACTAAATGGTGTGAATAACATACAAGTGACGAACACGGTCGAAAATAATCTGATGGTGGAAGGAAATACAGCAAAATGTAATTTAAATCCCTCAAATAGGCCTCCGCTATATAGCCGAATCCTGCTCTCTGCTCCTCCCAGACTGGACACTTTTTTCAGACACTTTTTTTTAAGGGTTTAACTCATAATTGCAACAACAACAAAAAACGACAGTCCCTGAAGGCAGCAGCAGCCCAAATTGCCACTCATTCACGAGTGGGACTGAAAACACTGCATCCCTCTCCTCCAGTGGGTGGGCGTATTTTTCTCCTCCACACCGTGTCACCGCTCTGTCCGGTCACTCTGGTCTGGACAGACGGATACTCGCAGACGCTGCGCGCTGGAAATAATAATGTCCCATTTATCTTTTTAAGTTTTACTGGAGAAGGACTGCAAGATGCTGCTGCTGCTGCTGACTTTACTTATATGCACCAGCCCGAGAGTACTGGGGCGACTGGAGGAATCCCAGTTTGCAGATGACATTGATTCCGACCTCGCAGACTTTGATTTAGGCATTGTAAGACATTTAAAAAACGAAGGGGTTGTACATTCTTGTGTTTGGATTTTCTAATCTGACTATTTTTTTGTACACACAGGCGCCACGCAGGGTCCCGCGGCAGGTGAAAACTATACTAGCCAAGGTAAAGTCAAATTTACTACATAGACATGACGATGTTTTAATATTAATCTATTTTTGTTCCTTAAATTTAGAGGCTAAAACATTTAGATTGAGTCCAAAACGTTTAAAAACAATGTTATAGGCAAAGCAAAGAAAAATAAATTGTAAGTGGTTAATTTATAATGAAGGATAAAAACAATGCCCTACATTAGCCTGTTGTCTTAGGCATTATGTTTTGGCACATCAGCTACATAATGACACCTTTAAATCCGTCACTAATCTGAGAGTTTAGGAGTTTATGGTGACTAATCTCCCTGGGATTAAGAAAACATTTGATTAAACAGAACTTTTTATTTCTAACAGTGATACAGAATGCATGACCTAGTTTCAGTTATTCAGAAGCATATTGTGTCACCCTGAAATTGTGCGCTTTAGGGCGTGACGCACAGGAGATCCGCCAAGCGCGCAGATGTGGCATGAGTATCTGTAATGCACTGGATCTTAGCTCATGGGAACACATTCCCCTGCCTCTGTTTGGTTATTGTAACTATGGGGAAATTAGGGTTTTCTTGGGATGAGGAATCTTGGCTTATCAAAAATAAATTCTCGATATGCACAGCAGGGCTGCGTAAAATCGTGCCAAATTGGCATTTACAAACAGTGATCTGGAAGTCCAAGTGGTATAGGTTTTGCAATAATGCTGTTTTAACTTTACCTCTGCAGGAGACTAAACCGCACATCCAGGAACTCTCCATCAAGACCACCATAATCTCCCGCTACGCCTTCACCGCGGTGTACTGCGCCATGCTCAACCGGCACTCCGCCGCTGCCGAGGGCGTCTTCCAGTTTCAGATCCCCGCGGGAGCCTACGTCTCCAACTTCACCATGTAAGAGATTTGCAGGTCAACTGAGCAGCAACAATAACACACATAGTGAACCTAAAAATCATAATAAAATTGGGTTTTATAGACATTAGTGTCGCCTAAAACTCTTGTATCTCAGCTTATAGTAAAAACTGACTAAATGCCTTTACAACATAATCGAATCGTAAAATATTCTTAAGAGCATGTAAACTTCCAATTTATGTTAAAACACAGAACTCACCAAAGAAAAGAGGATGCAATTAGAAGATACATTTTTTTTGCTCCTGCCTCTTTGAAATGAAGCAATGTTGTGACCCTTGATCTCAGGTTATTATAGGCTTTATATGGCAACCAGTAGCCTACTTTAGTAGAAAAAAAGGCAAACGGAGAAAAGTCACAAAACATATTTCAATTTACATTTGTTGTGACCACTCAGTTTTATCTTGGGACCCCTAGAAAGTGCCTGACCCACAAGTTGGGAACCACTGCTCTCCTATTAAGATGTTCATTCTAATTCCTGTAAATAAAATCAGAATCAGCATGATCTTTATTGTCTTGGCTTCTCTTGATGTAATAAACATATAACCAGAAAACAGCAGCAGTAGAAGCCTAATGTTTAAAAAGTGAAACTTGTGCAAGTACAACTTTAGAAATAAATAGATGAAAGGCACATTTACAAATGAACAGAGCATGTTATGAATATTAATAAATAGATGCTAAATGTTGATGAACCAACGACTATTGTTATCAGTAAGGATGGTCAAGTTTCAGAAGGTAACTGCCATAATTAAAGCTAGTCTCGAGTCCTATTATGAACAGCTGATCATTAAAATGGAAGGCAGAAATCAAATTATTGGATCAAATATTTTTGGATCCATAAAAACATCTCATCAGCAGGAAATGGAGCACCAAAGTTAACACTTTGGAACTAAAAATTAATGAATAATATCATCCTGTCTGGTTGGGAGGATTTATGATGTTTCAGTTGCTATGGAGATGTTAGCAAGCAGACAAGAGAGGGTGAAAACTTTTAGACGGCTGCGCACAAAAATCCTGTCTTTTGTGTGAGAAAACTCAGTCGAAACGTGACAATGGGTGGTCCTGAATATGAGCCCCGCTCTAATCCTCGACCTTTGACCCCGTGAACCAGGATCATTGGAGGGCGAGTCTACCAGAGCGAGGTCATACCGAAGGAAAAGAGGGTCAAGCAGGACAACGGCAAAGCCAAGAACAAAGATTCAGGTGCTGCAAGGTAAGAGAAACCTCTGTGTGTGTGTGTGTGTGTGTGTGTGTGTGTGTGTGTGTGTGTGTGTGTGTGTGTGTGTGTGTGTGTGTGTGTGTGTGTGTGTGTGTGTGTGGCCACTCCTATGGTCTGGCGTCTCCTCCTAATTACAAAGCAGTGCTCGCGCCCTCTAATGTTCCTATTTTGCAAACAGAGATTGATAATAACCCAACTGAAACCTCTTCAGCCACATCTAGACACAAAGAGTGAATGTGTGTGAGTGTGTGTGTGTGTGTGTGTGTGTGTGTGTGTGTGTGTGTGTGTGTGTGTGTGTGTGTGTGTGTGTGTGTGTGTGTGTGTGTGTGTGTGTGTGTGTGTGTGTGTGTGAGAGTCTGAAATAAGATCATTTCACCAGAGGCGAGGAGGATTGTCGTATAAATCTGTGACCCAAAAGGTGACATATGGAAGGAGTGACATCACGTTTCAAGCTGTCATATGAAAAGTGACATTTCATTAAATTAGATTTTGGTGACTCACTGACTCCGCTGTAAAAGGACAGAGCTGAGGAGGAAGGAAAGGATCGAAGTGGAAGCTGTGAGATTAGACAGAAGTAGCAGTTTCATATTCATGATTTCTCCACTTGGACCGCTCCACCTCACTTTCCTAATGGCTCCTAATAAAGGACCGATCACGTAAACATTAAATTACTACAAATAGTTCCCAAAGCATACTATAGAGAGTTTTGATACGGACAATTTTCAGTGCAAGTTTAACAGTAACACAATATGTAGGCTATACAGTATCTCAAGTTTCAGGTCACAACTTGAAACTCATACCACATAAAAATGAATGGAAGTCAACGGCTGCATGGATGATCAGAAATGGGCATTTAAATCTTAAAAAAACAAAACTATTTCTCTTAAATAAATGTAGTGAACTAAAACATAGCCTTCAATATTCCTCTCTGATATGTAGCAGTAAATGGAAAAAACATAAGTTAAGTACAAGTACCTTAAAATTGCATGAAAGTGGGGCGACCTCTGGCTCACCCAGTAGGCTGAGTCCTTGGCAGCAGCTGTGGGTTCGAATCTGACCCGTGGTCCTTTGCTGCATGTCGCCCCCCCCCCCCATCTCTCCCCTTTCCTTTCTTCAAGCTGTCCTGTTGATTAAAGGCCGTAAAAGCCCCAAAAAATACTTAAAAAAAAAAAAGTTACATGAAAGTCACTTTTTACTTATGCTGTCTTGACCCTTCTCCTCCCCTCCAGTCCTGAGCCGGAGGTGGAGGTGTTCAGGATGGCGGCCAGCATCCCGGGTCGGAACCGAGCCGTGTTCCTGCTGACCTATGAGCAGCTTCTGCAGCGGCGCCTGGGACGCTACGAACACGTCACCAGCCTGCGGCCGCTGCAGCTAGTCAGCCGCCTCAGCCTGGACGTCACCATCGCTGACCACTCGCCCATCACGGACCTCCAGGTGCTGCCGCTCCGCAGCAA